>NC_068362.1:55901972-56159472 GCF_020536995.1 Dreissena polymorpha
TGTGTTATCATAATCATTCGATGGATATGTCGGTACTCATATTCTTGTAATCATGATTGATTTATAATTTATTCTGTATCACGTGTATACAATGAAGTTGATCCTTGCATTTATCAGTTCGCATCACCGCGAGAGGTTCTCAACGTAGATTTATGTAATACTTAATTTATTCTATGAAAAACAAACTCTAATTTTGTAATAGGTAATATTTTGATATGGTTATACTCTCGTAAATCGATTTTAAACCTACGTTGCCCTTCCTATTTGTAAAGAGTCTGTATTCCGATGTATAAACCATCAAGGTATTGAATTTATGGCGTTGGTGGTTAAATCCTGTATTCTAAAGCTGTGATATGTTTAGTGCATGTTAACTGAGACTTGTCTTTTAGATTACATGTTGTGTTGCGGTAAGTAGGGTGCTGGGCTTAAAATAAGAGTTAAAGGAATAAATTCTGTTTTCTGAGGGTGTCCGAATTCAGTCCAGATGAAGACTCATAGAAGTAATACGGCATTTCGTGTTATTGTTATTAACTTAAGAGAATATTGCAATTGACGCCAGACTGGCACAATCAGAAATAAAGGAATAGTGGGTATAATGTCTCGTAATGAACCATCTTTTATAGCAAGACCCTATGAAAATTGGATTAATATTATTCTTATCTTATCATCAACACACACTCTGGTCAAACACGTTAAGCTTTGAAACGTTTTGTTTATATCGGCGTCAATCTGATGTGCTGTCTTTCAAAAAAAAAATCGCTGATAGTTTAAACGTGGGGTATCACTAATAAGACCGTAAACAACAGTCATACCTTGATCCTGCCTGTTTAACAGTCATGTCATTGTGTACGACCCATTAACGTCTCGAATTTCCGTTCATTTAATAAGCCTTTTTAGTTCTTTGATTTTGAACAAAGCAACCACTTGCTTTTGTGACATATCGTCTAAGTATGTTTATTTACACCACTGAATTCTGAGCTCCATTGATCGAGAATCGACAAAATGTCGGACAATCGTCGATATACTGACATTTAATGGCAAGCCTGGCTACTAAGTAAATATGAACCAGATCCACCTTTAAAAATTAATATAGCAGCGCAATTATCCTCCGTCTGTTGGAAGTTAAATATACAAAAACGCGATAGATTTTCTGTTAAACTTCAAACTAAATCGAATCACTTATTAACAAAAGGGAGCAAATGTTAATGATCAAAATTAAGTAATGTTTAATTATTTAATTAATGCACTGGCGGTATTACAGCCAATTTTGTGAATCAGGTGTAATTGTAAAATCTATACCGAATTTATATGTTCATGAACGAACAGACTGAAACTCGGAAAAATATACTTTCAAAGTAAACACTTGCGCATGTGGCAATTGTTGGCAAATGTATTTATATCCGATGTGTACAATTATTTAATGATATTCTAAATAGAAAATACACTATCCACATTTATGGGCAAATATAAATACACGCGTGCAAGTTTTATGCTCTGGTTTCAAAACATATTGCATCGGCCACGGTTGCGTTCAGTACAATGTCTAAACATACACCGAGCGTATGGAACGATTGATGCCGTAGTGACGCGGAGTTCTATCCAAAACATATCGATTCATATTCATCGAATCACTCTTTATTGGGACTGAAAAATCAAAGCGTTGACTGACGCGCAAAAGGTTGAGAAGATATTAGTCGCGTTTTTAGAAAACTGGGCATAATGCATGTGCGTAAAGTGTCGTCCCAGATTAGCCTGTGCAGTCCGCAGTTCTTCAGGGACGACACTTTCCGCTTATATGACATTTTTCGTTTAAATGAAGTCTCGTCTTAGCAAAAATTCAATTTAGACGGAAAGGACGACACTTTACGCACATGCATTATGCCAAGTTTTCTCAAAACACGACGCATATATTGAATTATGCGAACTTCATTCCAGCAATATTGTCATTTGTTCGAACAAACCCCGCCCCGTTAGTTTAACATTAATTTAAATGTATCTTAATTATCTGGAAAGAGGTACTTTAGTGATAGTTAAGACAAATCTAATTTCTAAAAGAAATGCTGTCACGTAACGTGTGAAATGTAAACGAATAGTTGGAAAAAAACAGAACAGAGTTATTAATGTATTGACACAAAGAAACAGATGGGAAATTTGTAGCAACTACGATCAACTTTTACTAAAAGTAAACAAAACGAATAACTCCTTTATAATGAAGCAATGTAAATGAGGTATTGCTCATGTATTCTTTTACTTCCTCTCACAGACTAATGTCTGTATTATACAATTCAACTTAATCTTCACAAGTATTATAGGGAGAGCAATTAAGTGGAAACAAGCACTTTTCATCACAGGTACCATTGTTGCTGTTTCGTCCCCCATTGTAAGAATGGGCATTTAGTGAAAGTTTTTGTTCACAAATTCTTTGAATTTAATGATAATTTAATGTGTAACTTTAATATGTTATAGGTTTCAACTCTTAACGTTGACATTCAGATGCACTGAATGTATCGATTACAACATTCAGATGCACTGAATGTATCGATTACAACATTCAGATGCACTGAATGTATCGAGTACAACATTCAGATGCACTGAATGTATCGATTACAACATTCAGATGCACTGAATGTATCGATTACATTTATGTTTGTAATCCATCCAATGGGAATATGGTGCAATTATTTTAAAAACGTTTTTAGATTGAGCATATGTCTACACTGTTGTCCCAACTTAAAACACGAATAACTATCGCAATATTGTGAAGGAAATATATTGTTTTTAGTTAAAAGATAATATCAATATAAATTGCTATTAAGTGCGCCTATTGTTGATATTACAACATTTGATATAAAACATATGTTTATAACCTGCTAACTGTGAGCTTCTATGACCACCGACATTATCTTGTTACCTCACCATACCCACGTGTAGTCTAACAACAAAATGTCATGACAACGATGATACTAATTTTGCAATAACAAATCCTACATCCGAAAACACTTTCGAACGTGATATTTTCCTTCCCGTAAACGTTTTGTTAAAGTATTTGATGATGATGCATATGTGGAAAACATTAGTTTTTCGGGCCATCGCCTTTAGTTCATTCATTTATTTGTATTTTCCCAAATATATATTTGTTTCACTTGCATAAGAGTATGAAGAACGTTGCACTTTTACGTTTAGTCGGATGGTTTGTTTGTTTTCCTTATGTGCTGTTGTTATTGGCCCTTCTGGTTAACCCACAACCCAAACACACGACAAAACACTTAAAGAAACCATGTGTAATCGTATATGTATGTTTTCGCGTCTTCTACGTACCAAGATAACACGATATAACATATATCATTTTAGTCATACAAAAGTTCCTTTGCATGGGCGCTGCAATTATACCATGTGTTTGATCTGGTTCCAAGAAGTGCCATCAACACATCGATATATATTGCCTGAACACTTAACTAAATGGTTTGTCAGTATAATAATTGCAATCCATCGACCGCTTGCAGACACCTCCAGCCCTTATCTGTGCGTCCTTTCATGCGGTTTTATTGGTCACATCGCGGTGTTTGATGGGATAGAACCGGGCTGAGCCAGAGTCTGCTTTTGCGAATTATTGACATGTTTAAATAAGAACACCACCAGTGGTCTGCCTTGCTATTGGCTAAATTACTTCTAGAATTAACTAATCAAGGGCTTGTGTTTCGATGAAAATCCATCGACAGGAAGGAACCCATAAATTGCCTGAGTGAACCGGTATTCTTCCATCGCAGCTTTTCCTGTGAACTAGTTAACTGGTCTGTTCGCTAGCATTCAGCTTTAAGTAGATCTCGCTTGATGTTAGAAGATCGAATGTGGTAATTTATATTGGACATGGTTTGTAAATTAGAATGGCTTTTCTATGTCAGTTCTGTTGAACGTAATGCTCGATGGTTTTGAGAAACGACTGACAAACGAAAAGGTACGATTTTTATTACACGTTGTACGATTAATATTCTTTCATTTAACAACACTTTTACTAGGTAATTTTGATAACAAATGCGTTTAGACAACTTCAAAAGCATCTTTTTCTTTATTGTATACGTACCGATGAGGGTTTTCATAAAAAAATATACAATAACAACTTCATAATCCTTGTATGCAATTATTTAAGTTTATGGCAAACTCAGATATATAATAAACATAACAAATAATATATAAATAAATGGATTAATTTAATACAGAACACATGCATATATATATGTTAAATTTTCTTATATGATAAAATTAATGTGGTGAATAAGTAATGAATGCGATTATCTCTTTGTGCCTTTGTAATTTGCATTTCTAAATATAAATAACATATTGCAAATCAATTAATGTAATTGTACAGATATTTTACTATTTAATTAATCCATACGCACTGTTTTTCTTAGCCGAAAGAATCACATAAGGTAAAAGAAATTATGTGTTTATTGCTGTGCGATGTGTTTAATAGAATTGCATGCTAGTTTAAGCTTTTATTTAAGTGATCGCATAAGTATGACTGCATGTATGTTCTTATATGCAATCCGTTAATTATAAACTTATTCGTTAAAGCATTATGGCAATATTATGTACAGACGGATTTAGTATGAGCATTATTATTTAAACACCGTAAAAAGACGGTAAAAAGTCCATTAAATGAGTGAGTAATACGTATTTCATTAAACAAATGCGACCCCATTTGATAATTCTTGCAAATTGGCTACATTGAGATGCAAATTTTATCAGCAATAAAGTTAATTAAGTTGCTGATGGTAATATTACGTTAGCTATCTCGAGTTTTGGTACTAAATTACATAACTTATTTTTTCAGAAATAGGTAGAATTTATCAAAAAGTAATGCTATCGTACAAATAAATGTTAACGTACCAATTTTCTACGACTTTTAGCGTACCTTTCGGTATTTCACAAGTGAATGTTGATAATGCATTACATAAATTATATGCGTGTAAAACACAATGATCTAACCGATTACAATAACGAACGCTGTAAACTGGGAAGTAACATTAACAGTGAAGGCAGAGCGAGCGATAAAGCAATACACAAACGAAAAACATGCATGCCGCATTCCACAAATTAAATTACGCGTTAACGTTTTGCAAACACTTTCAAAAACGTTCTGCTGTAAGGTTTATTTTTCTCAATAAATATATTGTCCAGCCGTTACGACATAGGCGCATAGTTGTGTATGGGCGTTTCGTCAGAACGGTATAATTGTCGCATGCCATATCGTGCGATTTGTTAAGCTTTCCACGCGTTCCATATATAAAATTGTACATAGTAATGCAGTTGTGTCGTTACTGTAGCGCGTTAAAAAAAGATAGGTTTACTCATGTTTTAAGTTATAAATAATGTGGGCGATCGCATGTGTAAATAAACAAATCAAAGAAAACTAAATGCGAAATGTACATGAATTCTTGTGTATGAACCAAGTCAACGTTATATGCTGTTTTACTGAAGGACTCGTTTTGAGTTATAAGAGATGAACTATATAAGCAAATTAAAGGAAACTAATCAATTAAATGATAAATATGACTTTATTTAAGTCGTCTGAATATGTTTTCCCTCCTGAAGAATGTGAAACCATTAGTTTGGGGTGTTCTTCTATGCTTACGCCAACGTCTTAACATATCGTTTAACGTAAAATTGATGCCGTTATCACTTTGCGATTGCTGGAAAACCATCTGCCAAACATACGTTACGCTGCAACAAGCAGAAATTGATACGCATTTGGTTAACAGTTCTGCTAAAAAGATACATATTTCTCGATCCGATAACGACTGATAAGGACCCGCGAGCGCGTTGAGTTCTCAAGAGTCGCTCAGATGTCTTTCCAAAACTGAATAAGATAGGATATATTAGCGATCGCACACTGGGTGAGATTAGAAAAACATATCGCTCTTTGGGAGCTATTGTCTCGTGAATAGGAATTTGACATGCGATTTAATCGGAAAACGTGGTGTTTGTAAAAAATTAAAGATTTGATACAAACAGTTTCAATGCTTTTTCTGAATGCTACGAAAGGGAAGGATTTGGTAAAACTGATGCTATACAAATGAAATCATCTGAAAGCGTCATAGTCAGAATTGTATAAGTGTGAAAGTGAGATCAACAACAGGTACGGCGTTGTTTTTATTCTTTAATAAAGCCACATTTTAGGGGTTTACAACTTGAAAGTAATGTTTGTCGTTAAAATAATAAGAACAATATTTTACATAACAATAAATAATCGGATATTTTCCGCAAACATTATCAACGGCAAGTTGATGCTTGCGTTTCGCCAAAAATTAATTCGAAAATATGTTGCGCATGAAATCTTATAATTTAGAAATGAATCAACTTAAATCTTATTCCAGACGTTGTTTCATTGTATTAAATGTTTAGATCGAATCGATATGATAATCGAAAAGATCTTAGAGAAAATGGTATAATAGCTTAGGGTATGTTCAATGAAGCTTAACCGTGTGACAAGGTGCTTGTAGATTATTCAGTTGTTAACTAAAAAATACGAATGGTATTTGACGCGATTAAGATGCAAATGGATCCTGTGCATAAAATGGTCGCACACTTTTCTGCGGTCAAGCAAACATAACTATGCTTTATTACTAGCGTTGTCACACGCGAATCAAATAATGTGTGTCCGATATGTGTGTACTCTCTATTTTGTGCGCGCAATTTCATTTCACTATAATGACAAAACGAAATATGTTTCCGTCTTTTCAAATTTTCGAACCATATTTATGTGTATTAAAATACATAACGAAACAATTAAGCATTTGTTAAAACTATGAATAGCCAAATGAACCATATTTAAGTAGTGATATGTTTAAGAAGTCGTTTAAATTCGAATCGTCAAATATGACGAAATTAGATAAATAATTTAATTTAACATCTCGTATTACTAACTTTGCGTAATACCGTAATTGAATTATTAATGATTGCAATTATAATCTCAAATTGTGCCCATGACGTAACATAACATTTTTTTCTTCATCTTTTACCCGATTTAATATTAATATTTGTTTTGATTCAAATCATTCAACTATAACCATCCGTGCAACATATTGCAACCGACAATTGTATAATATGCATTCATTCCGCAGCGTTTTTGTGTGTGTTTTATTCTCAGATTTGTTTTTGTGTTTTAACAGTTGTAGTTATATCAAACACGTCGCAAAAACGCGCAATATGTGAACATATTTTTTTTCTAAAGATAACTGGTATCAGATATTTGAAAGACAATATTTTACGATAATATATTTGAAACTGTCGACCTTATGCAACAAAAAAGCTCATGGTCATTAATTTCAAGTTACTTCCTGAACAAGCATATCAATCTGAAACATAACGGATGAATATTTGTTTAACACGTAAATCCATACAATCTAAATGTTGTTATTTTACTCTTAATATGACTTTACTTGTGACGAATATATAGCAAGAAAATACACTTAGGCGTATGCTGATTTTATGACATGAACGTACTTCAAATAAGACGTGTTAGTATAATATCGTCCAATTGAAAAAATACGTACACGTTTAGAATAAAAATTGTAATTGAAATACCATCTCATATTAAAAGCAATGCGAACTATTTACGATACTAGGATTATGAGATGCTTACACGTGAATTTTAATGGATGGTGAAAGTATAAAAAGTCTGTTACTCCGAAAGGTTTATTCTATAGAACAGTTTGTGTTATACTATACAAATATTGGACCTGAAACATCACGAAATTGTATTTCACAATGAAATAAATGTTGACGCAAGTACTCGGCTGGTTTAAATATTTAAGTAAAATATTTCAC
Organism: Dreissena polymorpha; assembly: GCF_020536995.1. Classification (NCBI taxonomy): domain Eukaryota; kingdom Metazoa; phylum Mollusca; class Bivalvia; order Myida; family Dreissenidae; genus Dreissena; species Dreissena polymorpha. The sequence goes on from NC_068362.1 coordinate 55,909,800, forward strand.
TTATTGCCATCTTAGTTAAAAGTCGACTGTTCGTTTTGATTCCGAGAACACAAATCTGCTTAAAACAAATGTAAATTATTTATCCAAATCCCTATGTCTTATTTGTACACATTTTAATGCTAAATAATTTGATTTAAAAGTAATATGCAATATTTATTTAATAGATTACCATAGTACGCAGATTTACAACTTTTATTTTCCGGCGAGAATTAACTTGTGCTTGTGAATTGTTTACTTATTGTATACTTACATTCATTGTGTTCGACGTATGTAAGTAATATTATAATGCCATGGTTTGTGGCGCGTACATACATTAAGACGACTTTACCCCAATTATTTAAGAAAAATACAAAAAGCTCATTAAAAAATAGTTTGTAAGTAACCTGTTTTCATTTAGATAATATTATCCAGTGTATATGTTGTTGCGTTACATAAACATAATATCTTGTAATAAAACTAAGTTGCTTTATATTCAACCATCAAGCTTTACATGTTTAAGGGTAGGTGTATGGTAGTTTAACGACAGTTTATATAAGACTAAAAAGCTAATCATGTTTTATACTATTTGTATTGCATGGTTTAAAGTACAACTGCATTACAGCTGATTATAATAAATAAGCGAAACATAATATAAAAAATATAAATATAAATATATAAATATAAAAATAATTAACACATAATTATACGAGTCAATAAAAGAAGAATGGAAGGAATGTGTGCTGCATTTTCTATCTCAATATCAACATCATTATCTAGGCAAGTAAATTCCAATTATTGTTCAACCTATGTTTGAACTGCACATACGTTGGTCAAATCAGTATGACGAGTATGACATGCCCTTACCTGTACCTCATTGATAAACATATGAGCCGCGTTTTGAGAAAACTGGGCTTAATGTTTGTACGTAAAGTGTCGTCGCAGATTAGCCTGTGCAGTCCGCACAGGATAATCAGGGACGACACTTTCCGCTTTTATGGTATTTTTAGTTTCAAGGAAGTCCCTCCTTACCGAAAATCAAGTTTAGGCGGAAAGTGTCGTCCATGATCAGCCTGTGCGGACTGCACAGGCTTATCTGGGATGACACTTTACGCACATGCATTAAGCCCAGTTTTCTCAGAACAAGGCTCATATATACATGATTGACAATGGATTGTCTCGTTTATGATATACATATGTATCGAAATGAGCACACATTAATATTCGCGGAAATGGATCTTCTATATCACGATATGTTTCCAAACAATTCAGGTTGGAATCGATTGTGTTTCGCGTTTACGTGCTCCCATTTTAATAAGACCACAGTCTCGATTGCTGGCGTTGATTGAAGGCTCCAAGCTAATTTACGAAAAAGATTAATTCTTTCCTACCGGAACTAGTCATTTGTTTGCGGGCTTAAATTGTACATTGTGTGAAAAGTTAGCTAACTTAATTATCGCAAAACTCTATTTAAGAAAATCCACAAGGCGTCATGTGTTTGTTTACTTAAAATAAGTGTTAACCTGAGTAACAACGTATATCAAACGTTTCCATAAATGTATATTTAAATACGGCATGGTTTTCACAAGATTTACCCTGGTATAAAGTTACATAACATGTTGTGTTTCATTTAACCTTTCTTTATAACAGGACTCTATTTTATATATAATTTGTTTACAGAAAACATACTAGACGATGTGTTCATAGCACGCGATCTCCAAATCATCAAACAAATGATTGCTGTGTAAATATATCTGTTTGCGCTGTCCAGGTCCCTTTAGAAAACTGTGAAATAATGGTTCGGAAGTTGTTTACGAAAATAATTACACATACACATAAGAGGTTTTATAATCATGAAACTCTTGTAAGCGAACTTACTATGTGTATTGATACATATCTCGTACTTTAATGTTTGTGTGACGTAAGAAATCATCGGACGAAGAAAAATATACGGTATTACTTCTTTTTAGTCTCTTGAGTCGATGCACACGTAACGACTGTCATTAAGTAAACAGGAACGCTAAATATAGTTGCGTTTGGTATAAGAATGTGAATGTCTGTCCATTTGTATATTTTTCGACGTTATTCCATGTTAGTTTAACATAAAAATCGTGTAACATTCTTTTATTGATCTATCATTTCTTTGACGCACATACATAACTCTGGATAATGTCTTAAATTTCGATTATATATATTTAAAGCATATTTAAAAATTGATTGTGCCATTGTAAGGCGTGCATTTTATATTGCATGCCCTAGCTAATATAGATCTACCTTGGACATGTCACATTTTTTATCACGTATTGTTTATTTAAAAGTGTGTATGCTATTTTTATTGTAACTGTTATTGTCTATAATAACAAGATACTTTTAATACTGATTAACACTGTATTTCTTTCCTTCTTTTTTCCGCAACACAATATCATATATTAAAAAAACGAAAAAAAACCCCGCTATAACAAAAAGATGAATTGCATACCATACATAACACTAATATGTTATTCCTCAGCAAAACCAACACATGTATAATCATCGTTTTGCAAATAAAAAAATACAACATTTCCATAATTTTATTTCTTAAAACAAAACCAGTGATAAAAAAGAACATCTGAATATGTAATTGACATTTATGTAAGGTTTATTTCCTAGTCCAGAAAAAGAGTGAATACATTGGCAGCATTAACGAATTTGTTTCCAACTGTTTGTTTCCTTGTTCGATAGTTTTATTATTTTACCATGTTTTGTATTCAGTATAAACCAATACCGATATTGTATAGATGAGATTCGTTACAACTCAATGTGTATTGGTGCAGGGTTAACCCATTTATGCCTAGTGGACTCTCCCATCCTTCTAATTTGGATAAATTTATTTCCAAATTGGGGATGTCAAGTATATTTATTTCTACATTTAGAATATGTCTTACAGAAATTCCTTGAAGCAAACAGCGCAGACCCAGATGAGACGCCGCATCATGCGGCATCTCATCTGGGTCTACGCTGCTTGCCAAGGCCTTTTATTCTAGACGGCGGGCATAAATGGGTTAATCATGTATATTATCCGCGATTTTGAATTGCGTATTTTAATGCAAACTGTCCTATATACATGTACGTGTACCGCTTTCAAACGTATGTATATTAGCGCATCATGGGCATATCATAGTTATGATGGCAGCTAATTTAAACTTTAACTTTAAATATCAAATAATATTTTGAATAACAGATAAGTCGCCGTTGCATGCGTTTTTCATTCAAGTAACCTAAAATAGGTTCTCAGGGTGTGCATACTTAATAAAAGCACATTTCACTGCATGCAAAATAAACTGCTATGAGTCTAAACAGTTAGTTTTAAGCTTTATACTGTTGAGAAATGAAGTTTATTTTTATAAATTACAATAGAAATCCAGTTGCGATCAACCATTCAATTTATTTGCTGGGAAAACGAACGTCGTGCGGGCGGTGATGGAAATTCTTTGTGATATTAATGAAACAGAATGGAAACGGGAAGCAGAATCTTTCTTCATCCTATCGGGTGCGTGGACGCTAATTAAGATAGGCTTATTCGGGCGACTCATTAATGAGGTTTGAACATTGAAACACGAGACGTTTTTATAGAGACTGTGAGTGTAGACAGGAAACAAGAACTGTTTGATCAATAGAGACTTCAATTAAGATAACACCCGTTGTTCTCTTACAATATCAGCATTATCAAATTGTGTAAATTTAACCATTCACGGGAGAAATATAATGACATTTTATGACTTTGTTATACATTTCGGAGCCTATCTAACGTGATTCGCGCGGAGATTATGTTGTGTACTTTTGGGAAATTATTATACAATAACACGCGAAAAAAAGCCGCAAAACTTGAACAACTGCTCCAATAAATTATCGCTGCGTTATTGATAAATGCGCGCATTGCAGGTTGACCATTTGAAATATATTGAAGAGAATCAAAAAGTTTAAGAAAGCTTGCAAATTAGTTACCGAGACCAAACCGTCCAAGTCGTCGTTAAGTGTTTTCATGAGAGATTGTGTGTGCTGAGGTGGACGCTCGATAACAGTGTTGACCGATCATCGATTCCAGTAGCAATTTGCCATCCACTAAGCTATTTGTCATCGCATTGTATGCTATCGGAAGTTACGGTTTATCGCGGTAATTAAGGTCTTAAAGTGTACCCTTTTGGAGAAACTATTGGGCCGATAGCATCTGGATGTTGTTTTTTATTCTACTACATTAAATGAATAGTTCTTTGTTTAACCTTATCAATGCCTTACTTTTACTTGCATTTCACATATTGTTTAGAAAGTCTGTGAACGCTCTATCACATTTCGACATAAATGATATATGGTTAAACGGTTATATGGATATACGATGCTATATAACAAAACGTGTGAATAATATACCACATTAGCGGCGTTTAAAAAGGATGTCTGACAGATTAAATGTCTTTGCAGGCTCGATATCAGGAAACCCGTTGTTCGCGAAAACGAAATCCCGTTTTCAAAATGTCAACGCATGCTAGTATTTCTGATGGCCTCTCAATGAATCATGTCCGCGAACAAAACGAACAGTGATTTACAGCGGCACTTCGCCAGGTCTCAAGGGTCGTGTTGTCTACTCCCTCGCGCGGCACGTTATCTCTTCATGCGTCTTTTATTTGCCTTTATCTACGAGACCGCAATGAATGTATTGCTAAAACAAATTACAATTCTCGCAAGAGCCATAAGAAAATCATTGTCATCACATTTATTACGTGTCAGCAGTTATCGTGTTCGTCTTTACATGAACGTAATAAATATTCGTTGATAATTAATATAATTCATGCGACTCAATGAAATTAGGTACATTTGTTTTGATCGGTTCCTTTTGTATAGTCATACTTGTCTAAAGCTTTCCTAACGTGTGCGTATAACAAGCCCTGCGTATAAGTAGTAACAAAGTTGATGTTGTATTTGTAATAACAAAACACATTGCAAAAAGTTGTTTTTTGGCAATTTTAATTCTATATTCGTTGAAGTTTCCTTAAGCCTGTGTTATACGTAGTTAATGGTATAAACTTCTTCAACTATATATATATCTTAAATGAACATAACTAGTCCTGGGCGTAATTGTCAATAATTTATTTACAAGACAAAACAAACTTCGATACCCAGAATACTGGTGAGAACGTTCTCTCTGTAAAAGCCGCACTGAGCTGAATAAATGTAAACATATAGGATTTATACATATAAACAAACTTAATTTGTACATGTGGTTGTGTATTTCGTACGTCTGCTGAATTTTACGATGCGTGTAACGAATATCCTTGCTTCCCAACAGAACCGCGTGTAAGTTATTGAAAATGAATGCTCTCCAATTGTTAAAAAATCAACAAGTATATGAACTATAAGTGCTCACATACGTCATTTATATACTTAGCTGAATGTTAACAAACGTTCTTAAGTTAACATAAGTACTCAAAATAACGAATACTTCGAAAAATATTTCGTAAAATAAAGTAAACCCATACAGATTTAGTAACAAGACTACATGAAGCGTTGAAATTTGGTTTGGCTATTGCCATAATAATTATAAAAATATATTTTTATGTGTTAACTTTATTTTTTGAAATATTGTACGAAATATTGTACGAAAGACCGTAAGAAATAAAATTATGCTCTTACACTTAAAACTAAAAATATTAAAATACCAAGACCCGACTTTCTGGGATAGTAATATTATTCTATGATATTTAGTATATACCTATTTATAGCATAGAATCAGATGTCATCATTTGAACCACGTGACGTCCACTATAGTGTTAAGTTTTCGTCACGCTTGCATTGACTTAGTTCCGTATTTGACATCCTGGGTTTATACTATAATTTCCTATCAAATTGACTCAATGCCGAATGAATCATTGACAGAACATTGATATAACATTGATGATGATGTAACTATACATATTACTGATATGTGAACCCATGATTGTAGATGGTCCCGCTTTCAATTATGCGTTGAATAATTTTTTTAATATTCTCTAAATGCTCGATTCGCTCTTCATTATTGATAAAACCAAATTGTTTTAGTAGCTTACGAAACAAAAAGTAACTAACTGACATTAACGCTCGCGCTCTTTTGCTGGACATGATGTTGTTATTAATGTCTTACGCAAAAAATACAAACAACGCAACAAGTGTACTAGGTAAATTATACAAAGATATACAAGTTTTATGTACAATACATGGATACATTTGTATTTGTACACACTTGCATAATCACAATATGGTCTGTTAGCGGTTTATTCAAAATATACATAACGCTGATAAACTATTAAATAACATTATAATAATGCAATGTGTAGAAAGAGTAAAACTGTTACTTTGACCATTTTTAATTATAAAAAAAACATGCTTGATTAAACTAAAGTTGTGTTTGTCATAAGTTGAACACGAGCATGGTTTAACCACATTTAATGTTTTTATGTGTGGCAAATATTATTTCAATATACTCTAAAGGTGAATTTAAATGTGAACGAAAACTTTTAATGCATTGGTTAGAGGTATACCAGTCTAGATAAATACTACTGTGTCGCATATTGATTATGTTTTAATATCAGTAGCATCCTTGCATATACATGAACTGATAATGTTTAGCAGTTTTTGGACATTGTTTTAGAAAAAGAACGCAAATTAATGTCATACACATATATTATGCTTGCATTATTTATTAGTATTCGTGTTGAAAATGCGATCGTATAATAAACAATCCTCAAAGCCAGCATAAATAAATGACCTACCAATGTGGATACATGTTTTGCAATTCGTTACGACTAAGTTTTCCAATTCATTAATTATTCCATGTATTTCTGATGTTGCAATGGGTAGTTTTCCATTATTGAAAATGTTTTGTATATTTTCAGGATATCAGGAACTTGCACAATCCTAGACGACTTCATAGGCATTAGCGATAGACGACGGCCGAAATTGGATACGCTGAACATATTACTTTTCGCCACAACTAACACGAATGGACACGTCTGTCAAAAGTTCCATTTGCTAATGGACACTCTTTGGAACGACAGTCTATCACCGGCTGCCAAAACTTGTACGTTAAGATCTTTCTAAGAGATCTAATTGGTAGTATGTGATTCGTATATAAAGCGGAATAGAAACAACGTGCACGGGGTATAGAGTCGCAACATTTGTTTAACGAAGGAAAACTATACTGTTGTATATGCAGTTATTCGCAGCGAATGTATGGCTTGTAAACGTGAAATATAAGTTAACTATTTTGTGAAGAAAATGATTATTTGACAGTCTAACTGAAGCAGATAAAACATAGTTGGTCAAGACATGTGTTTAAATGCATAGACGTTTCGCAAGTTACAAGTATATTTCCATAATATCAAATTTCATTGTATAGCTAACCATTTAATATGTCCATATTATAATATTTTACAAAAAAGCGATATAATGGCGATTGTAAATAACACATTGGTGATGGAGAGTACAACCATCAATTTGCTGCTAGCTACTGCCCAACCCGAGACGATGGGCCTACAAGATTTCTACAGGAAATACGCATTGCTGCATGGGTATTTCAGCATTGTTGTGTGTTTGTTTGGGTTCGTTGCTAATATTTTCAACATTGTGGTCCTTACTCGACCGAACATGATCACACCCACGAATGTGATACTGACTTGGCTAGCCGTAGCAGACATGTTCACAATGCTTGATTACTTCCCGTTCGCTTTGCACTTTTATATTTTCAAAGACTCGGATTTAACATTTTTAGAGACACGAGGATATGGATGGATGTGTTACTTATTGTTTCACGCTAACTTCAGTGTTTTGTGTCATTCAGTGGCAATATGGTTGACGATTGCGCTCGCTACATTTCGGTTTATGTGTATATGGTTTCCAACTTGGGGACCACAGTATTGCACTGTGAGAAGGGCAAAACATGTGATAGGAATTATAATAGGCTCTGTCATTATATTATGCATTCCAAACTGTATCATTAACTCGTGGACGACTGTAGGTAAAAATGAAACGAACATAATGGGTAATCAAACATTGCCAAACACCACGAAACAATTAGACATAGTTTACAATGTGGATTATCGCTCAGAGGGAGCATATGTTCATGTGGACAAAATGAACAAGATGATTCAAGCCATCATCTTTAAGATTTTACCATGCTTTGCGCTCGCGTGCCTCACGATTCTACTAGTTACAGCAATGCACAGGGCGTATAAGAAGCGAATGAGGTTGCGGAACCAGGGTCGTAATGAGGAGTCCGATCGCCACGGGGAGCACAATAGAACAACGGGCATGCTGCTTGCTGTTGTTGTTCTTTTCCTCTTGACAGAAATGCCACAAGGGATTCTTACTATTATGTCGTTAGTGCAAGACTATTATTTCATTAACGTGTACATGCCCCTTGGAGATGTTTTGGATATAATGGCGTTGTGCAACAACGCAATCAATTTCGTTCTCTACAGTACAATGTCCAAGCAGTTTAGAGATACATTCGTATCCCAATTTTGTTGCTGTTGTCCAAAAAAAAGACCAGGATGGATGAGAATGAAAATTATCAAATCGAAAACGGAACAGAATGGGAATTTCGTTACCACACATTCCCAAGTGTAGGCATCAACTTTATCTATAATGTCATGTATAAACAAGAAGCCAAACCAAAACGAATGTATATTCAGATTATATACTACTATCATATATCGCATTGGTTAGGAATTTTACATTATATATTGCAATTCTCGATTCGTGATCGCAATAACCATCTTGAACATATTCAGCCACCTCTATTGTTGTTCAAGTGCAATATGTGTTGTTTATTTAACATGAGCGTGTACTGTTATTTCAACTACTATCCATTAGTACATACGTCACCTTTGTGTTTAATGTGCGTGCATTATGAATATACGTGTGTGTTTTGTCAGTATTGCGCACTTTCAGTGCGCACTTTCAGTGACCAATTGCAAGCTTTGAATGTTTGAGTAACAAACCAAGCACTATAGGTACGAAACGCTTAACATGAACTGCCACCATGCCTGATTCCATTTCGTAAAATCCTGCTTGAGGTATTGTCGTTTGTGTCTTAGAGGTGTTTGAAACCAAGCCTTTGCCAGCTGTTGTAATAATGAATAATGATTTATTTTTTTTATGGAAAAGTCAGCTTATTCAAAGAGACCATACAACCGTTTATGTTGGTGCTGATGACTTAAATACATCACTATAGTTTACACGGAATAGTTCTAGTGTCGAATGTAGTGCATTGTCATAGGTTCTCCACTTTAATAAGACATTTCTTTACTGTGCGTTTATTCTTAAAACTCATTGAAACACTTAGACATTCCTATATATTATATGTATAGTTTTGTTCCAAAACAAAGTCAAATGTTTGTATTTAATTATAAATATTTGTAAATGATGACATTGTAATGAATTAATATACATTAAACATAAAACTTAACACGGATGGATGTATTGGACCCATTTCTAGAACAAATGTTCTCAATGGTTTGAGATACAGTGGATGCATGTGCTCAAATAATGTTATATTGTATATATTGTGCCTTGAATTGTATTGCCTACATACGTCGCAAATGTAAATAGTGTATGACTTGTGTTCGCGCATTGGTCTTAAGTGTGATTGTGATGTTTTTCAAAATAACATTCTATTGCTTAAGAGAGATGATAGTTTTTTAGTTAATGCGATATGGTTTGTTTAAAAAATTGGGTTTTATCTATTCCTAGCGTACACCTAGTTAAAGTCACGAAAATGTGAATTACAACGTAGAATATATGCTCCTGGGGCAGATTTGTGAGTCGTTAGTACAATACATTTCCATAAAAGAAGTGGTCGACCGCATTTTGTTATATTTCTCGTATAATAAATTTGTGGCCTAACACGATGATCACCGCGATACACCGATTCGTTAAAATCAACGTTTTTTTCGCGATCGAAATTGCGTGGCGATAATATTTAAATGGCTACGAGCTGTACTGTATAAGTAATGTTTCACGTTTTAATGAGGCTGTGCAAAGTAGAGCCATTCATATATTTTGTTTCGTGATTATACAGTTTGTTCACATATTGTAAGTTTTTTCCGAAAATGTTTTCACGGTTTTAACTAATTATATGTGTTATATGTTTAGAATGTAATTGTAATAAAAAGTGTCTGCAGCATGTGTGGTTATTGTTTTTGACAGATAACGGGTCCGATCAAGACCAATCCAAATGTTCGAATACACACATAATATACTGGACATGTATTGCTAATCTCAGATAGATAACTGGTAAACAATCAAAAACCAATTAACGATCGGGGTGAATGCTAATTGAACACGATTCTGGCATCGAATATAGCATATATACGGTTTATGAATAACATATTAAGACATTAGTATCGGGACAGTTATATATCTCCTTAACGAACAATAAAATGTATACATGAAAATATTACATCAATACATACATGCAAACATGATTAATCATTTACGTAACCAAGTTTCAGCTTGGATATTGTAAGGTTTCAACGATGAATCGATGTTTCAAGGACTTTTTAATGCTGTCGATCGCGCGTGGCATGATGACCTATGTTAAGGTCTGAGAGTTATCAATATTGACGGAGGGCTTGTGTCATCCAAGTATTATACGGAAACGTCAACAACAAAGTTTTTCTCAACGAACATGGGTGACTTCTGTTTGATATCAGGGCGTCCGTCAGGGACCTCTTTTACACACCGTCTTGTTCAACCTGTTCATGGAGATGTTGATGTATGAGAACCGCCAAGACAACCACACCTCAAACTCCATCGGTGGCAGACCCATCTTATCTCATTCTCTGATAAACTTTTCATTATGCATAGTGCAAACAATCAACACCAAAAGCATACCAAAAGGTTCTATAAAAAAGCAAAAGCAGACAGGGTTAATGACAGCACGCAGACGTCGAAGATCATGATAACCAGCATAAACAATACCGGTGCTCACATCACCATATGCGGCGAAAAAGCTGGCAGAAGTGTTCAGCCAAAAGAACTTGGGAGCAACCATTTGAAAGGAAGGTAACAGCAATAAGCTCCGAATAAGAATCGCCGGGGACATGTTATTGACCTCCATAAACCTCTATACCAAAGACATGATGTACAAGTTCCTCGCAGTATTAATTGTACTGTATAGCTGCCAAACCCGGATGTTCCACGCGACCACAGAAAGCACGATACAGCCCTTTGAAAACAAGCATGTCTTTAGGCTGCTCTACATTATCTACATATAGCAAATAGCCCACGAATACGTCAGAATCATGACATAAGTACTTGCCCCACATGAACATCTTGTGGCAAGCAACAGAAGTTTAAAGCTTGCTTGGTTTTGGTTTGTGCGCAAGGGCACGGAAGAGTTAGGTCGACGTCAGAACATCAGAAGAAAAGCTGGATAAACAATGTGACAAATTAGACGTTCCTAGCCATGGAAAAAGTAAATACCAGTATCCCAAAGCGGATCTTACACACGGATGATCTCTGTTTTTGTCAAGGGAATCTTGATTATGATGATAATGAAGATGATTCACCAACGTTGAATTGGATTTATTTTACTAATATAATTATATACATATATATATGTAATTATATCGACATCGGAAATATAATAGTTTAGAAATCGTTAGCCATCACAATACTGTAGCCTTTTAAAGTGTTCCCTTGCGAAATAAATCTACCAATAATATTACAACTTTGTACTTAAATGGCGCAACATTTGCACCAAGAATAACATTGGTATATCGTGTTCTACTTTAGCAATCTCTTACCGCTACGTTAAATTCGAAAAAAATGTGACGCTTCAAGGTGATAGGTTCCCATGCAGGAAACTCATGTCTCCCACAAGATCAGTTAAGGTCTGACCCAGACTGTGTAAATCATCGTTATCTTGAAGAATGATCGCCTTTAATGGTGTAGAAGTGATGTTGTTCCCGGGACATGCGTCTGTCAGAAACACATCTCAGTAACTCTTTTCATTAGTGTTACGCATAAGGCGCAAATGAAATTTGTTCAGAACCAGCGGGGAAATCGTATATTACATTATTTGATTCGAAACGTATGAGACACTGTACAATTTGACAACAACGTCATTTACCACTGGGTATAACAGTAGATGTAATAACTGTTTTTTTATCAAAAACATAAACATACTTTATTTTATTATATACTTTTGTAAACACACATGATTTGTCATTTTTGTTTGTGAATAGCCTATATTTCACGAAAATGGACACGCGTGAGAACTAAATTTCCTTTTGGGACTACTGGAGCATAAACATATGGTAACTCCCGAATACGCATTTATAACATAACTTTGTACACTTAACAAACATGATTTGTCATATCTAGCTTATGATTAGCCTATATTTCATTACCAATTATATTACGCGCGTGTGAACTAAATTTCTTTCTGGGACTACGGGAAGGTAAACATGCGATAACTTTCGAATGCGCTTTAATTTAATACACAGGCAATATTTGTAATTGTACCGTATAGATGACATTGATCTGCTGATTTGAACATGTTTTATACAGAACGCAACACGTCATATGAAAGCTGTTTTGTCGTCATACTGCACCCTTTTAATTAACTTGTCACCCATTCAAATCATTTTCAGCAAATGTCGTTTAAACTGGTGTACACTAAATGTATTGCATTATGCAACTCCGTTTTAATCTTTTTTATTAAGTCCTAATATTCAATAATTTTTTAAGATCGTTTTTGTTAATTACGAGCCCAATTTTGTTTCAATAAAAAGGTAAAATTGTAGAAGCAAATTAAAACACAAAAATTAAACATAAGCACTACATTTGTATAGACAGTATCGATTGTTTGCATACGTGATATTCTTGTTTAAATTAAATGGTTGATGATTTTTTTCATTTGTTGAAAACAAAGTAACGCCTACACCTTTCAAGTAGAATTGTGATTCTTACGTGAGATTCGTTATCTTATGCTGTATGGGCCAACATTCCTGCAAGTTAATAGTTTCTAAATGTATGATGCATACGAATGAAACAAATATTATAATATTTGTTTTTAAGTTTGTATTTGAAAGTCGCGCAACGTTCATCATCATATAAAGGAAATTTTGTAAGTGTCATGGAACGATTTAGATGAACGATGGTGAAATAAAATCAACATAGACTATGCATATATCATGCATTATATAAAACACTTCACTACAGTACGTTAATTAATTTTCCTAAACGTGTATGATAATAAGCAATTCCAAAACTTTTAAAACTTAAAGTTAGCAAAGTGAGAAATAAATTTATATAACAAAATAATTAAATAAATGAATAAATTAATATATATATATATATATATATATATATATATATATATATATATATATATATATATATATATATATATATATATATATATATCATATTTGATGAGCGTTCGTCATATACATACAATATTGGGCCGACATTTGTTCATATATAGGTATAAACGAACTGTATGACACATATGCGTTACTCACTACTTCATCGTGAGTAAAACAACTTTCTCGAATAAATAGCACGTTGCTTTACGAAGAGTGAGCTAACACATTACATAGGAATGCAACTTTATTGACAGCTACTTTTCAAGTTAGGCCTGAATATGTCCATCGACACCAGTAGCGACCATTGAAAAGTAAGAGATTGTATATATCGTATCATCATATGAGGCCTTCAATGACCATGTCTGCTAGAATAAAACCTGAGTGGCTGTGAAACTGTGAACAACAAGTGTACGTCAAAAAGGAATATACCACTAAACAGAAAATAAAACGACGATCCTGAATAATATACAATCGCTCACAACAATCATGAAACACGATTTTCATATGATTGGTCTCGTTAATTTCGCGTATAAAATATAGTTTATTTGCGATTGTATAAGGTTTAACAATCTATACACACTATTTGTGTCACTAGTATTACTACTACATAATTTGTCATCTTTTACTTTGTTGAGACAATAAGGAAAAAATAGTTTTTGGTATTAAACCTTAGATTAGCAATAGCAGTTACTTCATTTTGTCAATGTATACTCCCAGGCACCATACTGCAGTGTGTCTGAATGGTTTGGTTTAAACGTATGTTATGTAAACAATCAACAATAAAAGATGCAATTACCTTTACATGATTGGTTTACTATTGCCGTTTTCTGATTATTATTATTTAAGACATACCTCATATATCAACGCATTTTAAACATCTGACTTATATTCAATGATTAAATATTACAGATACATAGTATACTCTCAAATGAGCGCCGTGCTATAATTGTGTTATCGGTCAGTGAAATTATATTCTCAAATAAAACCTTCGTGCTTGCCAATTTCTATTCCGAGGTTATCGTCATATCATTACACTTTGGCTTGTGGCTTTCTATAGCTAAAACGAATAAGCTGGGATAAATACATTTTCGGTTGCAATAACTTGCTCTTTAATGCTATCTAAAATGCGCCATTCATCCTAACAATTTTTTCCTCAATTAAGGTGAGTGAAAACTTAATCCATTTCGTTCAACGAACAACATAATATTCTTCAAATTAACACTGCACATGTATTATTAAAAAATACCGAATAGTTGGGCGAGTGGGTGTAACCGTCTGACAAGTAGCTACGATAAAATTCTTCGATGCAGTTCTAAGTTAAATACGTTAAACGACAATCACAGCACAGGAACGTAGGGGCGCATCTGCAAAACCAAATGTCCGTACTATAAACCATTGACACAAACAATGAAACGTGATATAAAGGCGACTAATGTTTGCACATTTAAATAAAATGGCCCCAGCAGCATACTTCTGCAACGTTTTAACTGGCGGTTAAGATTGACCACTAGCGACTCAAACTTCATCATTGACGACTGACCTGAGCTGTTCACATCTCTACTTCTGGCGACTTGAACTTCACCAGTTGGCTGCTAACACTCCGCCCTAGGTGACTAAAGTCCTCCGTTAATGGCGACTAAACTGTACCATTGGTTGCTCAAACTCCGCACTCTCAGTAGCTAAACAACGTGCGCCTCCCAACCCCACTGTTGGATTAAACTCCATTCGGAACGTTTCGAAACTTCACCACGTGTGGCTCAAATACAGCCTTGGCGGCTTAAAGCTCCTATTATTGTGGTTCAATCTCAATCGCTGTTTTGTACATGGTGCCTTAAACGCAGCCTCAGTTTGATCACCTAATTGATTTAGCGTAAAATATATATCAAACAATTACAGGTAAACTGAATAATTTTCATGCAATAACAATAAGTTGACACATGCACATGAAATAATTTAACACGCATGTACACAATCTGTTCGCATATATAATCCGTATGACAAAAATATAGATACAATTTTGAAAGTAAGTATTTACATTGGCTGTAAAGCAATACCACAAATGTTTATCTTACCACCTGTAAACCCTAACATACACATCGCATCTCAAATTAAGAGTTATCAGCAGACACACTTTGCCTTGACCTGACCATATCACAGTATCAAATAAACCAGTTTTTTCTCATCCCTCTATTATAAAATGTCAACCATGAACTTCAACAGAAATTCTCTTTTGGCCAACAACATCTTTAAGTAATTACAAATATATGCACAATTACAGTCTTAAAAAACATGGCTTTAAAGCGGTTAAATACCCTCTCTGTTACGACGCCTGTTCTTCTCAATATAAAGAATTGAATCTCCAGCTGCTGGAGCAGTTCTGCATTCTCATTATAAACAGTAAGTTGGTCCTTTATTTAAGGCAACTGGCCAATTATTTTGCCAAAACATGACGAAACATCATTATACGAAACAACATACACACATAGAAGAATAAAGCTGCGGCCATCGCCTTTTAACGGTGAATGCAAAGCATTGGGGGTTTAAACCGGTTTAAGAGCGCTCAGCCTCACACTTGGCCCACTAATATTTATGATACATAAAAGTGTAAATACAGTTTAACCTCGTAGCACTGTATCTCAAAATAAACAAGAATAAAAGGGAATTAAATCTCTTTCAATTTAATTACCATTTAATTACTCAATGGTTGGAAGGAGACCAGAGCAACAGAGTTACAACTTTTGGGGGAACGAAGTATTATAATTACGAACAAATGTCAAATATATCCCTTCCTTTAAGAAAAAGATTTAAGAATATAGCATCATATAGTTAATATTTCAGATAATCATCGTGCAAATACAGGGCGAAGCAGCAATCATGGGTGTAAAAGATCCATATTACATAGCTAGGTTGTTTATGTGACTGCTAAAAAATATTAATCAAACAAGAAACGCCCGTCAGAGAGAAAATATTAATAAAGTCTAACGATATAAGCCCGATGACCTATGCATCAAGCCCAAAACAGTTAAAGTGTGTCGGATGACGAAATTTATAAGCGATGACACGAAATCCAATATAATTAAATATAATTAAAGGGGCAGTACTATAATATAAAACCAATTAAAAATATTAAAGGGGTAGTACTGTAAAATCTTATTTGAATAAAACCATCTATGTTTATTTAATATTTTAGAATCAAACATATAAAATTATTACTCCATTAATAATTCTAAATTTTAAGAGAACAAAGATATAGCGAATCGAACACCAACAAGCATGTGTCTTAAAGTACGTCAACATCATATCCTTTTGATAAAAATGAGATAATTGAATTGAATAGTTTAATATAAACATTTTCTTTAATATATTTTAATTTGCGAACATTCGTCAAAACATCTCTATAAACTGATGGCTGGAACATTCCATAGGTTAAATGCAATTTCAAAGAAACAGTATATTTTGAAATCAAATCAGTATACTTGGATTGAAATACGAATTTACGTCGTAGGTTATGAGTCACGGAATTCTTCCCGTAGTTGAACATAATCTAGATATTGCAATCGCTAACATTAAAAAATATTGATTTCACAGAACAATCAATATATTGAACTCAGCTGAAATTTGCTGATTCATGCTATGCATTGTCGTAATGTCGCTTGTATATGTAAGTAAATAAACGATATATTGAAATATGAATTAAATATATACGTACTTACCAACGCCATTGAGGTTGCAACCAATAACTAAACATAAACAATGTAATTTAATGACATAAACATAGGCATTGTCAGACAATATGTTGTTACCGGTATATTTCGTGTGTAGAAGCCGTATCCTTTCCTGCGGGCACAGCTTGTATTACTTCTGATCAATATATCTAAAAGAAATAGTTTGCATAAATTGTATATAAATAAATTATTATACAGGGACTATTTTTTATGTAGTAGCAGAACATAATTTCATGTACACAATACATTACATTGTTGGAAATTATACCGGTTCACCCGTTCCGTTTCGTTCAGACGACACATGGCCAAAATAAAGGTTCTGTATCACATGCGTTTAGTTTACTTTTTATCAGTACTGATTCATATACATGCATATATATTTTGGCATAATACAATACAATTGATAAATTACAACTGTTTAATATTCGACAAATTGAAGAGCAAAGGCAAACTATGACATATTAACCATGTGTAAAAACTGTTATCAAATTTGTATATACATGTTACTAAGTCCATAATATATATGACATGTAAACATATTATTGGAATATTTTTAAATGACATGAAGTATCGTCTTTAAGATTTGATGATAATGTTCTGCTCACTAGTCACGATATGTGGATTTGGATATGATTAATTAAAAATATATTCCATTTAATTTAATTGGGCAAGAGCTCTTTGGAATGCGTCTTCGTCAGTCGTCTCCAGATCTCAAAATTTAAAGTTACATAATTTAATGCTTGATCCAGCTAAAGGAAAACCGAAGCTAGTTGCATTGTGTATTGATATCAAGAAGCTTTTTTATACACACTTTAAACGTAGTTGTATGTTGTTTTAGGTGCTGTATTTAAGGGATACTTGAACACTATTAACAACAATATTAACACAATCGATGCGTCCATATATATGCTAGTTTTGATTAATTTAGATATCCATTTAACAATCTTCTAAATATGTTATACTCTGTTCAATAATAAACAAATAAACAAAATCACTACCTTTTTTCTTATAAACCTCTTAAAGAAATGTTGTTAACAGCATAATTTCAACGCTCATCTGCTGACAAATTATAAGATATCAGTTAACAAGTATTTAGTACTTGATCTTTTTTTAAAGTTTAAATATTGGTATACAACCAACTAGAGCTTAGCTGGTCCTCGAGCTTCGAGATGACCATGTGGTTCCAGTGTCACATGAAAAAAAAGCAGCCCTTAAAGGTGTCACCTGCAACATGAGTCCTGCTATGCAAGGATAAAATTTCGTACACTATGTCCGCCATTTTTGACAGTAGCAATTGTTCGTGTCACTGTGTTAAATGTGTTATGCAAAATGTATCTAGTTCTTTGTTTAACCGAAATGACAACCATCTACTCTCTAATAATTTATCGGTACTTGGTCACCCGGATAGCCCTGGTTGACCCTTTGCAACATCTTCACCCAAACCTTAACTCACATTACAAAAAACAAACATTAACACACCTCTTACAATTATAATTACCGATTGCCAATAGCGTTCTTTTAACAAAAAACAGAGCCAACATAGTTATAAAACCTATTCGCCCAAATGAAATAATTGAAACGGAAAGCTGGCTTCGTGTAACTTTCTCGTCATATGCATTATTGTCGGAACCATAACACAAATCACATACCTTCAACAGACAATTCAAAATGCCTTTACAACAATCATATCTGATGCTATTGCCTTCAAAGGCCCCTGCCCCAATCCATCCATGACAGCCATCGACATCACATATAATGGAATATTAAAACAATAACCAAATCTAAAAAAACACAAAGCATCAGGTCCATATACAATACCATGCAGAGCATTAAAGGGATGCAAAAAAGAAATATACCCAAGCTTTATATTTCAATCTTCAAACAGTCCCGGTCTCTTTAAAACTGATTAAAAACGTGCAAATATACGCCCAGTCTATAACACAAAGACAATCGCAATGCTATACATGTACAGTACTGGCCATTACGGGATAAACATTTTAACTAAAGTACAAGTCATGTAAACCAGGAACTAGGACTGCCTGGCCGCAACCTTAAAATGTATTAATACAAAGTAGAAGATCATGCTTACAAAGTAATAGTCAGGCCTACATTATAATACTCATCCACTGGCTGAGACACATATACAACGGGTCGAGGCTTAACAAATAATATTTGTAAAAGCAATTAAGAAATCAAAATAGTAGAAACAATAAAAAAAGCTATTTATATTAAAATGCACGAAAAATATGAGTGTCAATGTGTCTTTTCGGAACCGCGATGTTCGCTCATACGCTTTTATCATGAACAAATAGCATACATCTACCTTTTGTCATGCCACATTTGTTAAACAAAAACAAACTTACAACAGACAGACGTTACAAGCAGTTATAAACTAACATATTAACTTACTTTGAAAAACTGTGAATTGCACAACTAAAATTACTGTAACAGTATTGTTGTTTGCAATTCAGATACAATAGTTATTAAAGTAATATGAATTTGCACTTGAATTTGAATTAATATGAACATAATCTTCAAATGCATGTTCAGCTCTAGATTATATCTTTTAAGTTAATTTGACTTGGTATTTTACAAAGATACAAACTTTTATCTTTGACATGTATTTTTATACCTAAAGCCGTTGATGTAACTTTACATTGTCTAAAATTGAATAGTTATGTTTGCACAATTCTATCTAAGTCCATGTCCCCACTGCATGTTGGAGGACAAAAAATAAACACATAGTATGTTTTTCTATCAACGTAGAGTAAGCCGCTGGTTTAAGTGTTACACAGTGTTGCGGAAAGTACACCACACATTCCTGACCCAATTGCAATAAAAACATATGCGAATGTGAAGTACCGTAATAAAAAGTGGAAATAAAAAATTATACTTAACCCATTGATTGCATTTATTATAACATGTTTGTAAATAGTTTATGTATAATGCCTTGGTATAATACAGCACAGGCTACGATATACGATTTATCCGAACAACAACAACTGATAAAATGCCATTTTTAAATACAACTTTATATGAGACGCACTATCAAAATCAATAGTTTCATTAAAATCTAATTTTAATTAACACTTGCGCACTGATTCAATCAAATAACATGTCGAGTCAGACGCAAGATAACTGAACGCCATCAATCATGAAATAACATGGTGTCTCCAAGTCAAATCGATTTTTAAAACATTTTCTCTTACAGCGCGCATCATTTTGTGGTCAAATTGATTAATACGTTTACGTTTTTATCTAGTGCTTTGATTCCCGTTTCTGAGGCCGTCGAATTGAATCTTGGCACAATATCTGTCCAGACTATGATGGTCGCTGGAAATGCAATAGTAAAATATTCAATGTAGTATTGAATTCGTTTATAATTTGAGACTTAAAGGTTATGCCAGACCAAATCATTACCACCCAGGTGGACTACTGATACCCTCGGTAATATCCATAATATAGCGGGAGCTGCAACTGGTGTACGACGCCTGCTAACCCCATACCGCAAACGCTCAACCATACCATGCGTGGTCCACACAGAAGGTTAAGGGCCTGCTCCCCGCTCGAATTCATACCGCGAATCAGTTTGGGAAAGAAGCTCCTATGATCCATACTCCTGGAATAACATTTATAGAGACGCCATTAGTTGAATATGACGTACGCATTCGAGCTCCACCTGCTCATCCGCATAATTTGCTCGTCTGACACTCCCATACTTGCTATATGTGTATCTCTACCTTTTCTCAAACAGTGTGATTTAGAACATAACAAGCACAACCAGATTGATAATTATCACGTTCAAAGTACTGCCGAAAATGGATAACGCGTTACTGGTCTTTAGATACTGTGCACACAATGACAGCCCGATGTTGCTGGCCAAATGCATAGCTTAAAGTTTCAGATTGGGCATATGAATGTATTAGTACATTATGTATTAGTCGCATGAAAGGCTTTCGTGAATGGGATTTCCACATTGATTACTTTCTGACTCTCTCAAACATATCAAACCCTGCTGATGACCGGCGGCCAGCCGTGCGTCTTCAAACAAAAGTGATATATTATCATTTTGAGTCAAGCCTAAATCACTTTCTCTGAATTAATCAACAAAATGTCAACGTAAAGATAGCTTTGAACACAACAGGTTACAATGCATGATACGTGATCTTTGGAAGGATGGAACATATTTTGTCATCATAGCATTCGTTATATGGGTGTTTGTATCCACAACGGGCCTTCGCCTTCAACAACCTGGGATTTTTTGTCTACACCAAATACGTCTGAAATGCAAACCGTTCATCCAATGATCAATGACTGACCGCGATATATGCGCTGTTAAAGAAGACTAATATAATAAGGCTTCTCGAAACAATACGTAACCAATACGTAACAAACATAGCTACATGACTATTGGGAGCTAGTCATACTACAACTTCTCTGTACAACTCCCCGAATTTATTACATTAATATATCCAAATTTATATAATTGCCTGTTTTGAGAAAAGCCTGCGAGTACAATTGTTTAGCTCTATATTGAATCTAGTCCATACATATAGGCCGTCGTTGGATATCTTGCTGTGGCCGCCAACTTTCAGGGCTAATGGAGGCGCCTAACCATAAGTGTCTAAAAAAACGCCCAGTTCGGGACTATAAAACGGCCTTTACCTTGGGGAACAAAATGGTTGACCGCGAAAACGCCTGACCTGTAGAAGTTAAATGATTGGTTGGCGATTCGTATTATTTTATCTTATTTGCCGGAAAACATGACCTGAATGGCTCGCTAGTTTAAATTTACAAGTATGACCAAATCGAAATTAACGTTTTAAGGTGGTCCAAACAGATGTTTCTGTCTGGCTTATATAGGTTCATAACGGTTATCATGTAGAATGATGGTTTTGAACGGTGTAGAATGTGATGTTGTTTCCGGGAAAGGTATTTAAAAAAAAACTAGTTAATTAATTGTATCAGTGTTAATCAAAAGGTATCAATACAATATATTAAACATGGCATGACGCTAACTAAATGTGTTATGATAATTATACGAAAGAAACGAGAACTTTTATTTCAATATTTCGTAAGACATTTTCTAAACAATTATTTTTTGCGTTTTTCGGCAAGTTTAATTGCTGGAAACGTTTAAGAGTTAACAACAATCGACGCCCACAATATGATTCTCGTTTGCCGTATTATTGTTGGTGGTGTTCGTTCTCTTACTCCCCACTACAGTAAAGCTTGCAATTGTTCTTGCTTTTCTGTATACTTGCTATCCCAGCTTTAAACCAGTTATATCTTCAGGGATTCTGCATAAAAGTGGTACGTTGGTCATATATTGCCTAGGTTTAAAGCGATGAAAGCAATTAGAAATCTATATCATTATATATATTTGTCTAAACGAAAACAATATCTATTATGTAAAACATCATACACGTTTTCGAGGACGAGGACGAGCTAAGTTCTAGTTGGTTTTATACCAATATTTTAACTTTAAAAAAAGATCAAGTACTATATACTTACATGTTTACTTATTTCTGTAAAATATTTATCATGGGGAATGAAATTTTGGCAGTAGATGAGCGTTAACATTGTTGCTGTTTACAACTATTTTTGGAAATTCATTAGAAAAAAACCTAGTTTTATTTTTTTTAATTTTGAACATTTTAAAGGGATTTATAAATTAATCAAAACAATAATGTATATGGACGCCACGCTTGTCTTATCATTGTTGTTAATAATGTTGAAGTTTCCCTAAGAAACAGCACCAACAACAACCTACAACTACTTTAAAATTGTGTATAAGAAAGCTTCTTGATATCAAAACACAATGCAAATACTTTCGGTTTTCCGGTGAATTTGGTGCAGCTGGATCCAGCATTGAATTTTTATACAACTTCAAATTTTGACGAGCGAGATCTAGATAACAAACACATTGTGTGTCATTCTGATCTCGCTATTAGGATTACTTGAAGTCGAGATGCTCTCTAGACATACTCTCGCAGTTTTTATGCAAATCGACAGGATAAAAACGCCAATACATAACCGTTACATCTGTATAACAGTTGCATGAATTACTTTGTAGACCTCTTAGTTACTTTGGAGAAACACATAGGACTTCAAATGTTACATTAAGAAGCAATTATTTAAAACTACATATTTCTTAACAAAATGAAGATCAACAATAAATATTGATTTATTAAATGACACCTTGCTCAACTGTTCTTTCTGCCTATCTATATTAATTATTTTAGTTACACTATAATGAATCTAACGACACATTGTTATCGCAACAAAACATAAATCTAACAACATTTAAAAACCTAGACTATTGCAGAGGAACGCCAGTCTTTAGATGATGCAGATTCTAAAATTCTATAACTTAAATGGTATCCTTCATTGGTATTATAATTTGAACAGTATTAAAATAATGCCTTTTTACAAATACAGCTTGCTTATTTTGAAACATTTATTTTGCTTTTTATGTGTAGATTGTTTAAACAATTCATAAACCCAGTAAGCATTGCTGTCTAAAAGTATATGACCTCACGAGCATGCTTATTGTATCAAAAACTTGTGTTGCTTCCAGTTTAAATACTCAAATATCAACGTAATATTTTATACACGTACACTAGCGCATACAATTGGTATTGGTCATTATGGCATCATGAACACTTAAACAAGTCTTATAATTATAATACCTTCGACACACAGTCATATGTCAAATACGCGTTTGGTTCCTATTGTATTATGAAGATTGTTTAAGTATATTGTATACATATAATTTAACGTAATACAATATATGCTCACGCTCACGTTTTAACTCGTATGCAATATAGATTTTTTCAATTACTTGTTAGACTGGCAGTTAAGCTTTACCAGGATATTGAAATCGGACTGATTAAAAAGATACCAAAGTACTGCCCATGGATTTTGTTTCACGTCATCGTGTCATCGCTTCTCAATTGCGTCGTACGATACACTTGCAGTGTATAATTAAACATGAGAAACGGATGCCAATATATGGACAAAATGTTGTTCAGCGTATGTGTGCATCAATTTTTATTTGACACGCCGGAAAGTGTACGTACACTTATATTCAAAAAAATATCGATGGTGTATTACAACATTCGTTAAGTAAATGTACACATTAACCTGTTCTGATTAAATAATCATCAGTTATTATAGATTGCATTTTTAAAGAAGCTGAATCAAGTAAATACTTTATGTTATAGACCTGTGTAGTTAGGTTATATATAATAATCTAATTACAATAGTTCAATGCGATAATGTATTTCCGTTTGCTTAATAACGGAAATGATACACAAATGCCCTAAAGGAAATACAATAAATAATGGTGCTAGAACTTAAGGTCCTACCCTTGTGTCACATAAATCGTTTTCTATGTAATTTTTGTATTTGTGTCAAATGTAGATGTGATTATTTTAGAAATAAAATAGTATATGTTTAAACACCAAAAATAAGACACAAATACGTATAAAAACATGTACTTACAGTAGTTTAAATTGTACCCACATATATTGCAAAATGTATTTTTTCAACTTGACATGAATTAGAAAAACAAACTGCTATATTGGGATTGGCTCGTGAGGTTTTAACATATATTTTGTTTCTTGTAGATGACCTTTTCTTCTTTTAGAAACTGGCATGAGTCACAACACACATTGTTGTTTAAACGCTTATGCCTACGTCATATTTATGTAGAGTGGTTACTATTTAATATGCTTGAATTAATATTCAATTCTCAATGGGTTGTTTATGTCGAATAGGATAAGATAATTAAATAAAACATGTAAATCATAAAATCGTATTTGTTAATTAAATGTACCACGTTTAAGTCTGTAAATCAGACTTACAGGGTCATAATGAAGGGTTAGCATTATTGTTAACATGTATGTAAAGTTATACCGCCATGGTGCATAATTCATGGTGTGTTTATAAATGCTATATTACTTTAAAAAGAAAATTAATAGTGTGTATCAATTAAGCTTTCTGTATCCAAACAAGTAAATCAATAAATAGCATTCACATACCTTTCTTTATCCAAAAACGCAAATGAATAGTTTGCATTCACATTCCATTCTAAAAATATTTTTGAACAGCAGAGTGAATCATGCCATTCACTAGTTGTAATGACTTCTTAGCTAACAAGAAATGCTAATGTGTCTCCTCTTTAGAAATACACTGATTTACAAAACTCCAATATACCTCTTTATTAATTTCTCGGAAAGCAAAAAAGGTTCTCGGTGCAAAAGGTTTATTTGTAACGTATCGCGTCTATTCGATTTCGAAAGCATTATTAATGGTATTTTCAAATTGTTTTGATTCATAAAATGGTATTTGTAATTTATAGAGTATTGTTATAAATGCATTTTTTGTAACTAACACTAACTTACGGTTAAAATGCTGACATAGGAAAGTGACACTGTTTTCCATGTTTTATATGTCGATAAAAGCGAAACAAAATACATGTGTATCGGATTATACCATCGCGTACAATAGATACGACAACTGATCAAATAACATGCATTTCACGATTATTAACCGAATAATTATTTTATAATCGAAGACTACAAACCAGCGCCCAAGATTTTATTAGCTTATTTGAGTAAAACGTTTTCATTGTGAGACATATTAATATCATCATTTCTGTCAAATGTACATACGGGACGTGCTTCACGAGGGTTCTTTCGTTAACTTGTTCTTCTAAACTCATCTGCTCCTGAACCGAAGGAAACAATATACTGTAACTGGACAGGCATGTTGCCTGCAAAGTACTCTACGAACAATTTTTAAATCGTCACGGTTAGTTGCTAAAAAAGTTTATTGGACACATTTGCGGTTTTATAAGTGAAAACACGTTTGTTATAATCGTGTATCTTGGTTGATAGCTGGCCATTTCACCGAGGTAAAAAGTGTACTACCCGTACAAATCTTCACATAAAAAACATGGCGCAGAGCTGTTGTGTTTATAACGTAACATCGGGAAGTTGTTGTATTGTTTCCTTAGATTTGTTATTATTTGAACAGTAATGATGCTTTTTTTAAAACAAAGCTTGTTTATTTTGAAACCTTTATTGTGTTTGTATGTGCAGATTGTACAAGGTATATTACCACACAAGCATGCTTTTCATCACAAACTTGTATAACTACCCGATTAAATGCTTAAATGTCAACGTTGAATGGTGTACACGTTAACTAGCGCATATAACTGTTATTGGTAATATTGGTATCATGAATACTTTAAAATACATCTTATACTTGTGTTACCTTGGACACACAGTCGTATGTCAAATATGCATTTGGTTCCAGTTGCATTATTAAGGTTTGTTAAGTATATTAGATACAGATAACTTAACGCAATACAATATATGCTCATGTTCACGTTTTAACTAGTATGAAATATAGATGTTTTCAATTACTTGTTAAAGTTGCAGTTAAGCTTAGCCAGGCTATTGACATTGGACAGATTTAAAAGGCACCAAAGGGATCATGCGTGCATGCTAGCGATACATATATTAACTCGTTTAACATCGGATTGATTGAATATACACCAAAGTGAGCATTCAAGCAAGCTAAATAAACAGATATTTACTCGATATTTTTGCGAGCAATATTCAATTGTGCGAGCCCCACAACAAAGGCGGTCAACAATAATTCCGCTTGATAGTCGATCCTGTCTAAAATTGTCTTTACATTAACGTTTTTTGCACATGATATGTTTACATCGTATAGTTATGCGTTGTAAAATGATTACACTGACAACAGATAATGTAAAGACCTATGTTCACAAGTTCTATTGTTAAAAATTGTCGACATGCCCTCATGTCGGAATATTAGCGAGGTCAATAAATGGGTTTAAACATGTCATATTAATGCCATAAATTCTATAATAGTACTAATTTCAGTGACGATGTCAAAACAATTTTACAAAGTGATAAACAATTGCGTGGTGGGTCTTTATCAAGAAAAAAGCCAACGCACGATCTGATATTTTTATGAACGTTGTAATGCCAACAACAATGTATGAGTACTTAGCTTGAAGCCATATTGTCTCCATATAAATTAACATCGGATAATACCATCGCGTACAATACATACGACCACTGATCAAATAACATGCTTTTCAAGATTATTAACCGAATAATTCTTTTATAATCGAATATCACGATCATTCGGACAAGCGTTTATTAGCTTAATTGAGTAAATCTTTTTCATTATGAGTCATATAAATATCGTGATTTCTGTCAAATGTACATTCGTGACTTGCTTCAAGAGATTTCTACCGTTAAATTGTTCTTCTAACTCATATGCTCCTGAACCGAACGGAACAATATACTGCAACTGGACAAGCATGTTGCCTGCGGAATACTCTAAGAAGAATTTTTAAATCGTCACGATTAGTTGATAAAAAAGTTAACTGGACACATTTGCGGTTTTAAAAGTGAAAACACGTTTGTTATACTCGTGTATCGTCGGTGATAGCTGACAATGTCAACGGGGTAAGAATTGTACTACCCTTACACATCTTCACAGGACAAACATGGCGCAGAGCTTTTGTATTTAGAACGTACCATCAGGAAGTTGTTGTCTTGTTTCCTTAGATATATCATGGTGGGTCAAGTTCAAGGGGAATGAATCCTTAAATTCCAAGTAAAATTTTACTAAACGCGTTTTCGTTCAATAGTTATATAGTGAGAACTTGATAAGGACACGAGGTCCATTTTGGTTTTATTTATGTTGTTGTTGTTGCATTGAATCGACTTGTTAAATTAATTTAACAATACATGTATACTGATTGTATCTGCAAATGTGATTAATACTCGTTTTTCACAACAGTATTGGTTAAAACTGACATGACACGAATATGGAAAAACTAGAAATAAGGATGACTTCTTGACACAATCCTTAGTAAGCTTATGCCTTTTTCGGTATTATTAAAGTAATTTCTCTTAGGAAATAACTAAGATATTTTGAAGCCTTATATATTGCCTACATACAAGAGATTATTGCCCTCTTATATTAAACCCAGTTTCGTATTGGAAGATGGAGGATATGGAATGTGAAGTAAAAATGTAGAAAAAATCTACTCATTGCTGTGTCCACCGACTGTCCGATCTGTTATCGACTGACTGAAACAAACGCGCAATATTGACTTTTATTTTGACTCAATACTCTGAATGATCAGAATTATGATAACGATGTGTATGCATGTGGATTATAATAGTTGCAAAGTGTCACAGTGATTTAATTTAATTTACTTTTGTATGGGCATTCCTGAACATATCTCATTCTGAACATTTATAATATTCCTATAATACACCAATCAATTACAAACAGCGCTATATACTTATTGTTGATCAGTATTGAGAAATATTATTCAAGCCCAATTAAATATTCAGCCAGCTTTCAGTTATTTACATGGACAACTTTAAAACATATTCATAATGTGAACTATGATAGGAAAGGAAATACATATTTAACCTGACAAAAAGCAAAGCTAAGGTCGGTCCAATACGATTGATTATAGTAATATGATATTGGTTGAAAAACATTATATTGCAAGTATCATATAGATTTGCCTCTTAGCTACTTAACCAGTGAAGCGCTTCATTTGAACACACACAGTAAAAACATTTAAGTAAACATTATAAACATGATTAATATTGGTGTTTCTTGGTTTCAGAAACTTTAAAGAATTTCTGCTACTTATACATGCATGATTTGTTTAGAAAGACGGTTTAAAGGTCGGAATAACTTACTTTTTTGTCATATTTGTACAAAAGCACATTTGTTAAGAATGTAATATTTGGTTTACGCTTTACATGGCGTAGTTATTTATGCAAATGCATGGTATGGTCATAGATTGAGTGAAAATGGTGAGTGATATATGGATTTATGCCTAGCTTTAGTTTCTGTTTCTACTTTCAGTAGCAATATCAAAAACTATATATTAACTGACTTTTCTGTTTTGACATCCACATGATGTTTAAACGCTATTTAAGTTATATAGTTTTATCAATTAAAAGCGTAAACAGCGATTAATTATTAAACCGATATTAATGAAGCTTCGTTTGTTTATTTTCTTGTTTAAATATTTCAATACATAGGATGTTCAGGCTTTTATTTAAATTGCCATATTTTGAGCTCGTCCATGTAAACGAAAATATGTGGTTGCGTTATAATTCATTACAGTTTTGTGTGAGGTTTCAGCTGTTTTCACCAGTTGCGGGAAAAAATACTAAATTAATGACAAGTTGGTTCTAAAACATGTGTGTATTTTGCTTATGACATATTTCAATGTGAACCTGAAAAACAGTTAAGGTAAGAAAATCATCCTAACAAAATGTATGCACACCTATGGGACTAAAGGATATACATAATATATAGTATTTTAAGTGAATTTGATCAATAATTGTGGAATATACGACAATAAAAAAGGGTTTGGTAAACGACAATTATTGGAAAAAAACTCCCAACCATGCACCGTGGACCTCCGCTCCTACTAGACTTATATCTCTATCAGTGTCTTATTTATTCAATTTAAATGGAATTAAAGCATCTGTATATATTGGGCGATTTAAATGTTCACATTTTGTAATTTATAGTATTAAAACTTACGAGGAATTCTCACGTTTGGAGATTGAGTTTCATTCCAGGGATTCGGTCATTATTAGCAGATTATAATTTTAATTACCATTCAACGATAGCAGATCATTTGTACAACATATCAAGCAATCGATTAGGGCGACTATTTATTGCCACTGGCGTAGATGAATAGTTTCAAATGTGTGTGTTTCATGATGACAAGTAACTTCTTATGCAAGCTGTCTTATTAATAAACTGTGTTTCATCTTGTGGAATAACGTATTTAAATAATTATTTCTCTAAAGATAAAACATTGAGTATGCATTTAATAAAATCACAATTCTTCCTTTAACTGTTAAATCTCATACAACTAAAAACTTAAAATATACTAGTCTATTTGAACGTTATAAATCTCGTTCGGGCTTTATGCTTGACGATTCCTTACGCGTGGTTGTAACTATAGTTAAACGGTTTTCCAAAATATTTCAAAACGTAGGCTATTGATGTAACCGTTTGTGACGCATGTGTTCGTTACAATGTGACAACAACATTTTAGTGCTTGCAGAGAGAATGTATGAGGTCACACACAAACATATATAATATAATTATTAACTATTATCATTGAATATCGTGCTTCAACTAGCGATAAACGTAGAGACAATAAAATATACTTGAAAAAAATAAACAAAAGACGTCATCAAGCTCATTAAGAGCATTATTTAATCAGTAATTAGTGAAAAGTGCAATTATCTAGGTGGAACAACGTGCCATCTGTTGTGCGCATTTTTTGAAGACTAAGTATTTTGCATTGAACTGAGGTAGTTGTTGCAGCATTCAGTAAACTATACAGTCAGCACATTTCCTAGTATCACAGTAAGGTCTACGGACTGCACACATTTCAACTGTGTAGGGTATACAGTGCTTCAATTCATATCGTTTATCAAAGTTAAGCTCATCCTTTGATTGATCGAAAAGTTAACACTTCTGTCGATTTAACTGATTATACGCAGAATATTCAACACAACGGAACTGGAGCCTAAAGTTTCAAGGTAATGAAGAAACTTGCGGGTAATAAAGCAGTTTAACCATTATACCCCTCGCCGTTTCAATGACGTGAGAGCAAAACAAATAAGATTTGTTGTATTATTAAGTAGAACACACCGGATAAACGTTTCGTTATTGAACGCAACTTGTACAACAACCGCTGAATCAATATAGAGATGCAATTTTATTAAATATATTATTCGCTCAAGTACTAGTAACAACAAGTAATTAAGTAAGAGATGTAATACACACTGTGTTAACTAGGAAACTACGAATTGGTGTGCTGTTTTTTTTTCATGCATAACTTACCAAGAATACATTAGATTTGGCAGTGTCGCTTACGATATCTTAGTCTGGTCCAACCTATAGCTGACATTGTTTTCCGATGTGTAGAGCAGTAACAAAACAAACAATAAGAGGTGAACGTATTCATCGTTTACAATTATATCACCAGCATATTGATGAAACTGGTGTTCGATAAATTATCTTGTACATTTCTTATAGGCCAGCGGTCAGTAGGAAAGCTTACATTTAATGTGTCTGCTAACATAATTACAACACGGAAACGGTCGTCAGATAATAATTACCGGAAAAATAATTGTTCATTCCATTTTTCAATTAATTTGACTTAGGTTCTTCTCATTAAAAATATGTACAGGTATCACACGATACATTGACAATGTTTTGTAATACAATTAATATGCAGAGTTTATGTTTAGTATAGGATTTATGATAAACTAAATATATACTTATTAAATCAGCTGCGCTTCATACATAAATTGAGATGAACACATTTTTGTTACAAATAATTGTTGTATGTATTCCCAAATATAAACATTCTTATATGTTGACTGTTGAAAAAATGAACAGGAATGAAACAAAAATATTTAAGTTTCGAAATAATTACAAAACGTTTTCAAATCGGCGTATTAAAATTTAGTTATTAAATAGAAATATTGATGCAACTACGTCGCATAGTATGCATTGACCTGTGTATTCCCAATTTATAAACTTGATTATAGCGAGATGTTGATGTGGATAGTAAGTTTTAAAGGTTTTTGTTGAAAAACAGATACATTTCCATGTATTATCAAAGCAGTATTGTACAAGAATAACCATGCTTTGAAATTTGATTAACACACAGTGATCATTATGTTTAAATATATAATTTAA
The DNA here is from genome assembly GCF_020536995.1 of Dreissena polymorpha. Lineage (NCBI taxonomy): Eukaryota > Metazoa > Mollusca > Bivalvia > Myida > Dreissenidae > Dreissena > Dreissena polymorpha. The sequence continues at coordinate 55,941,700 of NC_068362.1, forward strand.
ATATATAATTTATAATTGCTCGTTTATTGCAAAGCACCATTATCCGATACAGCTGAGATAGGGTTAACATATTTGACTATTTAGTTATAAACCTTAATTTTGGTTTTATCAACACGATTGATATAATTCGCACAAAACAGAGAATAATGAAGCATGACGGCGTGCTTTGAAAGGCACAAAAATCGCACAAGCATTGAATAAAAATAACAATATTTATACAGTCTCAGTATTGAGTTTCGTAAGTGTAAGCACAGCCGGTAAAAGTACACAAAAAACACAAGGCAGTTCAAGAGACAGCTTTATTCCTAAACCGATATGGTTTGGCCGAACGGCCCTTGAAATAAATAAAATTTAATGAACATTGCTTAACAACTCAAGACTTTTACGCATTGTCCAAATTACATAAACTTTATTGCCAAGTTGTACGAAAATCTGTAATACGTCACGAAGATAAGTACAGTACAATATTATAGACTCATACTTAAAGTAAAACCTCAAGCTTGATCCGTCCTGACTGAAAAAAAAACATTCTGCAAATCGAAAAAAATACTTAAAGAGCAAGGCCAAGTTGTATAAAAATCATTGCATGGGTATATGAACAAGACTCTATGAAAAAATATGATAACACTTTTTACTTTGAAGTAATACTTTGATCAAATGCAAGCGTGACTGGCTCATGCCTTGTTAACATCATCTCAGTATCATAATATTTAAATCATAATGCTATGAACATTATTTAATAAAGCCCAAAAATTTGACCTTAATAACGACCTTGCCCTTAAGCCGACAAAAAGACTTAAACCTTATGCGCTTTGGATCAACCTTTCGACTTTGAAGGATGGCATTGACCCCCATTCAGTGTTATCAAATTATGCGTTGTTCAAATCGTCTTAATGTCCCTAATATCTTAACCAAATTTGTTAAAATGGCCCAAATTCTTTATACGAATTTTAGTGGACAAGAAAGTTTTACTTACAGACTGACGACAGGCCGACGGGCGGTTTTAAAGTGAGTGTTTTATTAATGTGACAGTCATTTTTTGTCCAAACGTGATCTGTTTATTGCGTATACTGAATTTCGCATGAACAATTATCTATAAATGTCAATGTGTTACTGCAATTTAAACAGTTCATATTAATGAAATTGTGTTGTTCCTATCGCATTTCCGACTAAGTATTAACGTTCAAAAGTGGATTTGCATGTGTGATTATACTATCAATTTCGGATTGATAACTGCACTTGTAACCGTTTATAATGTTGCAATATTAATCAATGTACGATTGATACGAGCTTCATGTATTTGTATTTCAAACTATTAATTGTTGCATGTGTCATTGCATTACGGTTTATTCTAATATACACTCTAATTATGTAAGGCAACAGTAAATGTTTTGTGCTGGCATTTACTCTTTGACTGACCGAGCGTGTTCAACTATGTAAGCCAAATGGCGTGGCAACATAAAATATAGTCGCTTGCGTTATTATTCCGCGGTAAGTGATGAGCGTGGTTACATAAAACAGTTGTTTGTTCTCGTACATGTCCTGTTGTTTGTTCTCGTTTGCTTTCACACTTTTAAAGCTTAAATCATATCTAATATAACGAGATCCTCAGATTAACGCCAATAGTGCATGTGACGAATTAGACTCGTTATTACTTAGTTTTACAAGTTCATAAATATCTTTGCACCGTACGGCATAAATAACACATTTGTCTTTACACAAATAGCTTATTCATCAAATTTTGTCTCGCACGAAAAATATGAAATGCCAAAAATGAATGTCATTACCGACTGAAGTCATTTATAGCTGTTTTGTATGTTAATGTGAAATCCATTTTTGTAACCGTGCGTTCGCAGCAGCAATTATCTGCATCTTTTTGTTCTCTCATCGAATGTTCCCGTCCATTGACGATGCGGTTCGATGTACAAAAATCTTTATTAAATAAATGTAAGGATTGACTCGGCTTTGGTGTAGCACTGCATGGTGATACACAAGAGGTGACGGTCACTGACTTTTAGTTGTTCACGTAGCATGGCTGTGTATGTCTAGTATGCGGAAGCTATGCTCAGGAGTTAATATTGTGTGCCAACTACTGACATACAACATTGAATGGGCGTCAGGATCATGTATCAGTTCGCGGTTGTGCTCTTCTGGAACTATTCAACTTCTCTCACACGCTCGTCTTACAATTTCTATCTAATCAGACTGAATTAAACATTACCTGGTTTCTTTTTTTCCAAAGAATAGCACACACAGCATAAGCAAATAACCTTTTTACGGCTTTCAAAGATTATGTACGATTAAAATCTTGTTAATTATGATTGATCAATTATGGGCCAGTACATGTTAAGTGTTTATTGTGTTCCTGTAAATCCCAATAATACACGTCTTTTTGTCATTTTTTTCAATCAAGCCAAACTCACGTAAACAATAAAATGCAGCATACATTATACAACCACACTCAGCACTTGCAGTTTAGGACAATATATATGCAATAACTCCTTTGAATCATATAATATATTTATTTCAGGATAACAATTAATCTAAATAGACTTTTGAGAGAATTGCATGTAAATAGAAAACTCTTTATTGAGTATAAACATTCAGTAGTTACCTTAATGTTAAATAAATGCACGTAGAACAGATAAAGTTCACCTCCCAACTAATACATCATGTAACGCCCATGATCGTTAATTACACGCCGTAGATTATAGGTCGCCAACTAACATTTTACATTCTTAAACTTTATTCAAAATTACCACAATATAAAATGTTTAACAATTAACAATTTTCATTCTAAAGCACTTCAGTAGTTTTGGAATTATGTGAAATTAATTACTTTGGTCTAATAGATACTATTGTTGAATGCCTTGCACTAGATGGTATCATGATGATTCATTACTTTAATTTTAAACTAATAGTACTTATCATGTTTTTGCCTGTAAGTGAATAATGATACTTCATTGGCGCGGCGTTTTTTACGACTCCAGTGTTCTTAATTGAAATGGTATATCTGAAAAACAAACATCCGAGCCATTCAAATGCTACCTAATGGGTATGCTTGTCTAGCGTACAAAAATAGTACAATTATTCCATTCGTAATCAGAGCTATCCCAGCGTGAAGCCAGCAGAGTTATTGCTGCATAAAAGAGGTGCGTTGGTCATATATTGCGTAGGTTTAACCCATTTATGCCTGGTTGACTCTCCCATATTCTAAATTGGATCAATGTATTTCCAAAATTAGCCGCATCATATATATATATATATATCATTATATATTTGTATAAACGAAAACAATATCTATTTGTAAAACATCACATACTTATGTGCAAGGCTTCATTCATTTGTTAAACATTGAAATGGTTCGAAAATGTGTTTGCGAATTTTTAAATGGGATTTTTATCCTTTGCGAGCTTATTCGTAATTTGTTCATTAATATTTTATTCCAACAACTTATTAAACTACTGTAATTTAATTTGAATGAATTAAATAACAGTGTAACCGTATATGTCGCACACGAGAATCAACTCTTCATCCAATCACGGGAACCAAGTTTCCATTTTTAACTGCATCCACAAAAACGAGTTGTTATGCATATGTGTGAATATAATGTAAATGTTCACCAACTGAATGTATAAAGCTATACAAATTACATGTTCTGAACACGTGTTTGCGAGATTCGGTAGGTTATATGGTTTTTGGATCTTCCAAAAAATTTATAAGCCTTCCGTTTTTCAATATATAACCGTATATTTAGCGATAAAGTTCAAATACACGTATAGTAGACAGCTTGCTGTCATCACTTAAACAACGTATATTTAATCAGATATAAGCGTTGCGACATAAATAAGAAACTTACACGTTCGTAACATAGTCAGGGTGCAGGCTCACGTGACTTTGTTTGGTTTTCCCAATTTAACGTTATTTGATGTAACACACCGGAAAGTGCTGATATTTTTCCAAACAACTTTTTAAAGCAAATTTTCTTGAGAATGTGTACTAGTTCATAAAAGACAGCTTTTTATGCTGCTTATGGCAATGTGAAATACATCAGTATTCCTTTTTAAATAAGCCTCTATTCTTGTTCTAAATTCAATGTATACTGCACGACTATGCGTCACGCAAGGTGAAATATTGTTACCAATTTAAGACGTATCCAAGGCTTTTTTCATATACCTTAAGTTGTCGGCACAAACTGCAATACAAACTGTATTTTATGCACTAAAATTTTGCACACGTATTTCAATAACTTGAGATATTTGCAAAAATGAAGTTCTTAACTTTACGGTGTGTAACCCCCTAAAACCCCGTTGATTCTGCATCCTGATAGTCATTAATTCAAAATTTAATCCGAGAAACTCACATCAAAGGCTCAACTTGCTTTTTAGCAAGAAAGGTAAGGCATTCTAAATTGTAAGTGTGTATGGTTTAAATTTAATACACTTGAATGTCTAAACGTGTTTTTTTTAGTTTATTTGAACACAAAACAAAGGCAGCAACAACTTATCAACAATAAAAAATACACACTTTTTTAGTGGTCTTATTTCTTTGAGACAAGAATAGAAATTAAATCTATATTGCTTTGTTTACGTACGTTACAATTATGTACTTTAAGTATTGCTATGTTTTTGTAACAATTAAACACCAAATTAACTTTTCTTCTTACTTTAGAAAATTGAGTGTCATTCCGATCTTGGAGTTTGGTTTATTTGTGTGAGTGAGTATTCCGAACTTGGAGTTTGGTTTACGTAACGTCGAGATGCTCTCCAGACATAGTCTCGCAGTTTTTATTCAAATGGACAAGATAAAAACGCTTATGCATAACCGTTACATCTGTTTAGCCGTTACATAAATATCTTTGTAGACCTCTCAGTTACTTTGGAATAACAAATAGGCATTCAAGTTTACATTAAGAAGCAATTATTTAAAACTACATATTTCTTAAAAGATGAAAAATTGTAGATGCACACTAAATATTGATTTATTGAATGACACCTAGCTTAACTGTTCTAACTGCATATCTATATGCAGTATTTTAATTTTACTATAATGAATCTAACTAAACATTGTTATCGCTGCACAACATAAATCTAATAACATTTAAATTCATAGAATATTGAAGAGTAACAGTTTTTAAAGAGTGATCAACATTTGAGTGGTGGGTCTTTATCCTGTTGGAAAAACCAATGCACGATCAGATATATTTATGAACGTTGTAATGCCAACAGTAATGCATGGAACTATAGATAGAAGCCATATAGTCTCTATATAAATTAATTATCAAATACGTTATTAAATAACATATTGCTATTTTAATGGGATTGGGCCAGTTACGCGGAAGTCTTACGTTGTTCAACTGAAAGCTATTTGCGTCATATGATGATAAATAGTTAATTAGTAGTAGAACAATGCCAATATAAGGCTTGTACATTGCTAACTGTAGACCTCCGAGCATTGACTCAATGAAAAAATGAGCAACGGGTGCCAACACATACAAACAATTTTGTTCAGTGCATGTGTGCATAAATTTAGTTTTCACTCAGGAAAGTGTACGTACAGTTTTTTACCAAGAATTTATCGACGTTGTATTACGACATTCGTTATTTCAATTTACACTTTATCTTTTTCTGATATATAATCAAATAATCTTAAAATAATCATAAGTAATAATATATTGCATATTAAAGAAACTAAATAAAGTAAATACTTTATTTTATAGGCTAGTCGTGTGTAGTAAGATTATATATAATATTACAATTTCAATAGTTAAATGCAATTATGTATATACGTTTGCTTAATAACGGAAATCAGACACATATTGCCTCAGGGAAAGACCATAAATAATGGTGCTGGGAGCCGTTTCATCAAACATCGTACGACACATTTAGAATACGATACGAATTTCAAAGAAACATTATTTTAAAAGACCGAAGCATATTTTTGCTAATGTCCAGTAAAATCATTTATGCTATCATTGTCTTACCCATGGCTTATATCTTTCGGATCAACAGCTTGTATATTTTCAGTTTTTAAATTTCAGTCGTTAATTAAGATTGTCGTACGATCTTTGATGAAACGGCCCTCTGGTACTGAAGGTACCCTTGTGTCAGATAAATGTGTTTTTTGCGTCAACAACATTTGATTACTTTGGAAATAAAATATTTTTAAACATAAAAAATAAGACACATATACATATTCACAAAAAGTCTAGTTGAAGTTGGTTTAATGGTATCCACTTATGTTTTTAGATGTCTTAAAAACTTGACATCATTTAAAAAAAAAGCTACATCTAGAAACTAGCATGACTCACAACACATAATGTACTTTAACCGCGTATTCATTATTGCTATTTATGTTGAGTGGTTAATATTGAAAATGACTCAATAAATCTTGCCCGAGAAAGACCTTTGACTTTGTTTACATACTATATCATGTACAAAACTACCTTTTCTGGTACACCTATACACATACAAAATTTGGTTTTAGATTGTGGTTAGAATGTGTAAGTTGCGTCTTTAATTATCCTCTGTTTATATGTTAGTTTGCGCTTGCCGTTTTAAAATTGCCAATATGGAGCATTGTCGTACGGTACAATTGCATTATATATTTACTGCTGTACATGTTTCGTTTGAGGTTAGACTTCCATTATAACTGTGTCAAACCATTCACTCCCGAACGTTGGTGTTGCCTCGTTCACGATGAATATTTCAGCAAATTAAAAACTTAAAAAATCTATTCCATCATTAGGTTTGGAACAACAATTGTCACGTGTTTTATAAATAAATTAGTAATAGTTATGTTTAATCTAACGTGTGTATTATAACAATATGGCAAAACAGTCAAATCAATATTAAATCCTGCAAAAATGTACTTAACGTTTGGAAAATGTTTTTAAGTACAAATATGTTCCATTACTAATGCTTATACATTCAGCTTGCATGATAAAGTAGTTACGAGATAATATATTATATATAGAGATAATCGACGTTTTCTTAAATTATCTTTTGAATTTTTGAGCGGTGGTCGTTCAGATTCTTCAGCATGATGTTTGGTCATGTTTTGCAAACCGCGTTGGTGTGATGATAACAGATTATTGTAAAAAATGTGACTAAATTGCTCCATGTATGACATAGAGGATATTTGTAAGATTTGGTGGAATATCAATTTTGATTTAGAGGTGATCATAGAACATAGAACGTGAATTTAAATCGATATTCCACCAAATCCAACAAATATTCTCTGTGTAAATCATTGTATAAAACATATACTTTGGGCTCTAAGACGTTTTGTCACGCTTTACAAGAACATAGTACAGATTCTTATGTCTTGTGATTTAAGATTCTAATATCATAATTCAAAACAAATGCATAACCCAGTACTTACGTCATATTTATATTACCATATCTCTTACTAATATGATAACGATCATTACTTATACTAATATCTCTATATAAAAATTCCATAGGTCAACATAAAATCAAATGATGTTGAACTGACAAGTGTATGAATTATACTTATTGCGTTGATTACAATTATGTCATTGGCAGCGATCAAATGAAGGGCATTACATAGACCAAGTAATATGTATAAAAACTCGCGAACATATTGTATAAGCTAATATTACTTTACGGTAACCTAAAACATACAATTCTCAATTGAATGTTTATAGCGAATAATATAGCTCCTCTTGAAAGATCATGAAACACAACATGTCAATCATACAATATTATTTGTTAATTAAATGTACCTCGTGACTCTCAAGACTTGCAGGGCTATAATGTAGGGTCAGCGTTATTGTTAACGTGTATGTAAAGTTGTACCGCCATGAGGCATAATTCATGTTGTGTTTAAAAATGATATATTACTTTAAAACGAAAATTAATAGTTTGTATTCAAAAAGCTTTCTTTATCCAAATACGTAAATCAATAATAAGCATTTACATACATGTTTTTATCCAAACACGCAAATGAATAGTTTGCATTCACATTCCATTCTAAAAGAACGTATTGAACAGCAGAATTAATCATGCAATTCATAAATGGAAATTGCTTCTTAGATAACAAGAAATGCTAATGTGTCACCTCTTTAGAAATACATTGATTTGCAAATTTGACATATACCACTTGATTAACTTTTCGGAAAAATATAGGTTCTCGGTGCAAATGGTTAACTTGCAACAAATCGCGTCTATTCGATTTCAAAAGCATTATTAATAGTATATTCAAATTATTTTGATTAATAAAATGGTAATTGCAATTGATAGAGTACTGTTATAAATGGAATTTTCTAACTAACCAAAACTAAGGGTTTAAATGCTAACATACAAAGTGACAATGTTTGATATGTCGATAAAAGCAAAACAAAATACATGTGTATCGGATTATACTACCGCGTACAAAATATATACCACTACTGATCAAATAACACGCATTTCAATGATATTAAAGGATATTTTTCTTTAATCAAAAACTAGGAACCAGCGCACAAGGGGTGTTAGCTCAAAAAAGTAAAACATTTTCATTGTTAGTCATTTGAATATCGTGATGTCTGCCGTACATGACGTGCGTCAAGAGGGTTCTACTTTTAACATGTCTTCTAACTGCATCTGCTCCTGAACAGATGGGAACAATGTACTAAAACTAGACAGGCATGTCGCCTACGTAGTACTCTATGAAGATTGTTTAAATCGTCTCGGTTAGGTAGTAAATATGTTTACTGGACAAATATGAGGTGAAAACAAGTTTGTTACAATCGTGTTTTTTCGGTTATAGCTGGCAATGTCATCGAGGTAAAAAGAGTTATACCCTAACAAATGTTTTCACGGAAAACATGGAACAGAGCTTTTATACTTAGAATGTTAACATCTGGAAGTTGTTGTCTCCCAATTTGTTTCGTTAAATTGATCTTGGTGGGTCAAGTTAAAGGGGAAACTTGCCTTACTTCATTGGAAAAATAACCTTCAAATGGCCTTCTTATTTAGAACGCCTTTTAGAGGTAAAATATTTGGTACGACACATCACTTAAGGGTCTTAAGATTATTCAAATAATGCCTATGCGTTTAAAATCGACCCCCATCTGTGAGCAAGATGTGTTAAAGAATACGTCTACGTCAACAGCAGCAGCAAACAGGAGTCCTGGGGTAAGTATATACATATATATAAATAAATAAATAAATAAATATATATATATATATATATATATATATATATATATATATATATATATATATATATATATATATATATATATATATTCAAGTGAGCGTTTCAGCATCCGCATGATCTTTCTATATACTGCATTAAGAATACCAAGAACGTTTCAATTTACGGAGCAGTTCTTGCTATAGACTGTTTGTATTAAAAAATGCAGACATTCATTTTGTCTACAATATAAACAATAATATTTCACAGAGATGGATTGTCACGTTACATCAATCAATTCAGGGATAGTCTCACGTTAACTATGAAGCAGTGAATGAATCCGTACGAGTCAAATATTACAAATCTCGATTTTGTTTAAAAGTTTTAAAGTGCGAACGTTTTACGGAAACGAGCTAAATTTTGGCTGTTGTTTCTGTTGTTTCTGCTTAATCACATTGACCTTTTAGCCTATTAAAAAAAATACAGGTATAATGTTGTTATCAGTGTTTAAAATCACTACTCGTTTAACAAAATAGTATTGGTTAAAACTGACATGATACGAATACTGAAAAAACTACAAATAATATATATTATATAAATTAAAATATATATTTTGAAGCATTATATATTGCCTAGATCCAAGAGACTATGGTCCTCTAATAATAAACCCAGTTTCGTCTTGGAGGATGAAAGATGGGGATTATGAAATGACAATGCAGAACAAAAGTCTACTTAGTCTTGTTGTGTCCACTAACGGTCCGATCTGTAATCGACTGAATGAACAACAGGTGTGCAAGATTGAATTTCATTTGACTTAATGATTGCAATGATCTAATTATGCTAACAATATGTATACATGCGGATTATAGTCGATACAAAGCGACTCAGTAGATAAGTTTAAAATATCTTACTTAATATAAATTCCTTAACATATCTCATTCTAACCATTTATGATATTCTTATAATATAGTGTTTAATTAAAAACTGTTCGTATATGTTTTTGATGAGTATTGAGGAATTTAGTTTAAAGGGATCTTTTCGCGCTTTGGTAAATTGACAAAATTGAAAAAAGTTGTTTCAGATTCGCAAATTTTCGTTTTAGTTATGATATTTGTGAGGAAACAGTAATACTGAACATTTACCATGGTCTAATATAGCCATTATATGCATCTCTTGAAGATTTTAAAACCTAAAATTTATAAAGCGTTGCAACGCGAAACGATTGAATAATTTGGAGAGTTCTGTTTTTGTCGTTTAATTTTGTGAAACTACGAAGATTGCTTATATACGGTATAAAATACGTCAAGTATGTGTACTCGGCAGAATAGCTCAGTAGGCTAAAGCGTTTTTACTTCAGGACTCTGGCAGGACTCCAGGGGTCACTGGTTCGAAACCTGCTCCGGGCAATGTTCTTTTCCTTTTTTTAATTTTATTCTTGATTTTTACTGGAGCTTTTACGATCCAATGTTTAAATTTATCAATATAAAGCATTTAATGAATAAGTTAAAAAATGCCAAAATCTGTGAAAAGGCCCCTTTAATCTCACTTCAATATGAAGCCAGCTTTCATTAATTTATATTGACAAATTTAAAACATATTCATAATGTGGACTATGATTAGAAAAATAAATAATAAAAGAAAGTAATACAACTAAAAGTACAAATTATAAGCATTATTAATATCGGGGTTTCTTGGTTTTAGAGACGATAAAGGATTCCTGCTACGTATAAGTGTATGCTTTGTTTAGAATGCTGTTTTATAGGTCGCAATTACTGAGTTGGTTGTCATATTTTTACAAAAGCACCATTGTTCAGAATGTGATATTTGGTTAACGTTTTACATAGCTTACTTATTTATGCAAATGAAAGGGATGAACATAGATTGAGTGCCAATCGGGAGTTTTAAATGGCATGTTATTTGTCTGTCAGAAGCAATATCAAAACACTGCTATCGACCCCCTTTACTCTTTTGACACTCACATAATGTTTAAAATGCTATTTAAGTAATATTGTTTTATACATTAAAAGCGTAAGAAAAGATTTATTATTTAACAGATTTTGAATGAAGCTTACCTGTACTATTTTTATATAGTGTAACATTTTTCCAAACTATGTCCATGTTTATATATTTGCTTGTTTTATTATTTCAATACAATGGATTTTCTCGATTTTATTTTAATTGTCACGTTTTTAGTACGTCCGTTTAAAAGATAAAATGTGTTGCGTTATGTATGAATCATTCAATTTTTTTTGTTTGATCTCAGTTGTTTTTAAACCAGGTGCGGGGTTGGCGAATTAAGCCTGTTTATCGTACGGGACACTTGAAATTCCGTCCTATTGAAGGCTTGTCATAACGCAGCTGTCTGGACCAACATACCTCTCGATATAGCCTAGTAGAAACGGAGGTCAAAGGTGCATGATTGGATATCTATTTTTTTAATATGCTGATAACGTTCTACATTGTCTTTGGTTAAAGAAAATGTGTTGCCAAGAAAAATGTTGTGCCCACGGGGTCTTAATCCAACACGACCGCCAAGTTGGCTGACCAAAAACCTAGGAATTACCGTTGTTTTCGCAAATGACAAAAACAATATAAATGTTTTTCATGATTTTTAATTGACGCAATTAAGAACATATCATTTTTATTAAACACATTGTGTTTTTTTGTGAAATATTAAAAATGTAATTTACCAAAATGAATATATTAATGACAAATAGGTACACATACATGTGTTGTTTTTCCTATGAAATATTTCAATATGAACTTGAAACACAGCTTAGATACAATAATCATCCTTACAACATTTATATACAACTATAAACACTATACATAAATTATATTTTATGTGAAAATATTATCAATAATTGTAGTATGAAAGACAGGAAAAAGGGTATGATTATTGGCAAGTATTAGAAGAAAAAAACTCTAAATCATGCATCGTGGACCTCCGATCCTACTAGACTTATAGCTCTATCAGTGTCTTATTCATTCAATTTAAATCGAATTTGAGCATCAGTATATATTTGACGATTTAACTGTTCAAATTTTGTTATTTAGAGTGTTTGAACTTAGTAGGAATTGTCACGTTTGGAGTTTGAGTTTTGTTTAAGAGATTCGGTCATCATTAGCAGATGATTATGTAAAGGGTCATTCAACGATGGCAAATCGTTTGTACAAAATGTCAAGTAAAACGTCCAACTATTGCTACTGGGGTCGATGAATAGTTTCTAATTTGTGTGTTTCACGATGACAAGTAACTTCTTATACAAGCTGTTTTATTAATAAACTTTGATTCTTGGAAAAACGCATTTGAATAATTGTTTCTCTAAGGATAAAATAGTGAGAATGCATTTAATAAAATCACAATTCTTCCTCTCGCAGTTAAATCCCATACATCTAAAATATAGCAGTCTATTGGAACGTAATAAATGTCGGTCTGGCTTTATGCTTTACGATTCCTTACGCGTGGTTGTAACTATTGTTAAACGGTTTTCCAAAATAATTTAATTTAAATAATGATAATGTGTAGGCTATTTATGTAACCGTATCTAAAATCCCCGCCCTCTACAGGATTAATTCCCTCAGGCGCCCTCAATGCAATACAGTCTCCTCGCTAGCACATATTATGATAACCATCAACTGCCTATGTTGTGCATATCATGCACATGCACTATTCAAGAAACACAAAATTGATGCTCTTCGGTACGCAAATATATTTTTTCAACGTTGTTGTCAGTAAACAATGTTTAGCACCCTGTCGCTTTAGCTACATTCTGCATTTTTAAACGCTTGTGGCAAAGACAATTTTTAAAACTTGAATACTATATGACATATGTATCATAATTATTGTTTGAGGCAGAACAATTGATAACATGATAAACACTAAGTGACGCATGTGTTCGTTACAATGTGACAACAACAACTAAGTGCTAACAAAGAGAATGAAGGAGGTCACGTTTTGAGTTATATATATATAGGGATATATTTATTCACTATTATAATTGATTGTAATGATTCAACTCGCGATAAACATAGAGCCAATAAAATATAATTACAACTTAAGCAAAACACGTCATCAAGCTTATTAAGAGCCTAGTTTATAGAGTAACAAGTGCAATGATCTAGGTGGAACAACGTTCCATTTGCTGTTCGAAAATTTTGAAGACTTAATATTTTGCATTGAACTGAGGTAGTTGTTGCAGCATTCAGTATGCTATACAGTCAGCACATTACCTATTATTACAGAAGGGCCTATGTACTGCAAACATTTCAACATTGTGGGGTATACAGTGCTTCAATTCATTTCGTTTATCTAAACTTATCTTTTGATTGATCGAAAAGTTAACACTTCTGTCGATTTCACTGATAACACGCAGACTATTTATCACAACGGAACTGGAGCCTAACGTTTCAAGGTAATAAAGACAATTGCGGTTAAGAAAGCAGTTTAACCAATATACCCCGTGCCGTTTCAATGACGAGACTGTAGTACTGATTAAATTCGTTGTAATGTTAAGTAGAACACACCGAATAAATGTTTCAGTATAGAATGCAAATTGTACAGCAACCGCTGAATCAATATAGAGATACAATTTTATTATATATATAATTCGCTCAAGTACAAGTAGCAACAAGTAATTTAGTAAGGCATGTAATACACACTGTGTTAACTACAAAACTACGAATTGGTGTGCTGTTCTTTTTTGAATGCATCACTCACTTTGAATACATTAGATTTGGCAGTGTCGCTTATGATATTTCAGTTTGGTCATACCTATAGCCGATGCATTGAGCATTAGCAAAACACACATTGAGTGGTGAATGTGTTCATCATTTAAAACTATAACCCCAGAATATTGAGGAAACTGGTTTTCGATAAATTATTGTGCACATTTCTTATAGGTCAGCACTCAGTAGGACAGCTTACATTAACTGTGTAATTTTATTTTCGGCAAGTTAGATATCTCTTGACACAGGCAATTTTCGGCAAGCCTCGCCGTTATTTTATTCTAAGCCTCGCCTGATATATTACAAAACGATCAGGCAGTCACCTGTTATTCTATATATATCAAAATTGTATGATGTTCACGTTCCTCTTAAATGGGACATATCTATGACTTATCTTAATTCCTACTTTAATTCTTTTCTAATTTGTTAGGTTAAGATAAACAATAGATTTCTACTTATGTCCATAATAAATGTGATATTTGAATGTTTGCAATAATATAAGGCTATATAACTATGGAAGAGAAAGACAGCCAATATTATTTATCGCCAGAAATGTTGCACGTGTTGAGTATTCAGCTGATATTTCACATGTCGCCATTATAGATTATACATACATGTCAAATAATATCCATTCAAATAAACAATGTTTGATATTTAATGTTTCGATTTTCAACAATTTTAATTTTTAAGGTGGAGACATCTCAAATGTTCATCGTGTGCATTGTCCAATTAACAACTGTTCAAAGAATAAAAAAATAAATGTTCAAAATCTAAAATATACATTTAATTTTATTTTTAAATCGCATACACAACGCACGCAACTTTGAATATTTCAGCAAATATTTCAGCAAATTAAAAACCTAAAAAATCTATTCCATCAATAACTTTGGAACAACAATTGTCACGTGTTTTATAAATAAATTAGTAATAATTATGTTTTATCTAATGTGTGTATTATAACAATATGGCAAAACAGTCAAATCAATATTAAATCCTGCAAAAATGTACTTAACGTTTGGAAAATGTTTTTAAGTACAAATATGTTCCACTAATAATGCTTATACATTCAGCTTGCATGATAAAGTAGTTACGAGATAATATTAATAGAGATACTCGACGTTTTCTTAAATTATCTTTTGGATTTTTGAGCGGTGGTCGTTCAGATTCTTCAGCATGATGTTTGGTCATGTTTTGCAAACCGCGTTGGTGTGATGATAACAGATTCTTGTAAAAATATTGCCAAATTGGTCCATGTATGATATAGAGGATATTTGTAAGATTTGGTGGAATATCAATTTTGATTCAGAGGTGATCATAGAACATAGAACGTGAATTTAAATCGATATTCCACCAAATCCAACAAATATCCTCTGTGTAAATTATTGTATAAAACATATACTTTGGGCTCTAAGACGTTTTGTCACGCTTTACAAAAACATAGTACCGGTTTTTAATGTGATTTAAGATTCTAATATCACCATTCAAAACAAATGCATAACACAGTACTTACGTCATATTTAAATTACCATATCTCATACTAATACGATAACGATCATTACTTATACTAATATCTCTATATAAAAATTCCATAGGTCAACATAGAATCAAATGATGTTGAACTGACAAGTGTATGAATTATAATTATTGCGTTGATTACAATAATGTCATTGGCAGCGATCAAATGAAGGGCATTACACAGACCAAGTTATATGTATAAAAAGTCGCGTACATATTGTATAAGCTAATATTACTTCACGGTAACCTAAAACATACAATTCTCAATTGAATGTTTATGGCGAATAATATAGCTCCTCTTAAAAGATCATTAAACACAACATGTCAATCATACAATATTATTTGTTAATTAAATGTACCACGTGATTCTCAAGACTTACAGGGCTTTAATGTAGGGTCAGCGTTATTGTTAACGTGTATGTAAAGTTGTACCGCCATGAAGCATAATTCATGTTGTGTTACAAAATGATATATAACTTTAAAACGAAAATTAATAGTTTGTATTCAAAAAGCTTTCTTTATCCAAATACGTAAATCAATTATTAGCATTTACATACATGTTTTTATCCAAACACGTAAATGAATAGTTTGCATTCACATTCCATTCTAAAAGAAAGTATTGGACAGCAGAATTAATCATGCAATTCATAAATGGAAATTGCTTCTTAGCTTACAAGAAATGCTAATGTGTCACCTCTTTAGAAATACATTGATTTGCAAAATTGCCATATACCACTTGATTAACTTCTCGGAAAAATATAGGTTCTCGGTGCAAATGGTTTACTTGCAACAAATCGCGTCTATTCGATTTCAAAAGCATTATTAATGGTATATTCAAATTATTTTGATTAATACAATGGTTATTGCAATTGATAGAGTACTGTTATAAATGAAATTTATCTGGGTCACCTACTCCGAGAGATAATCGCGACTTCAGGCTCCTATTATGGGGTAACGGGGGCCAATACGGGCCAGTTAGCGTACCTTCGGCGACACTTTCACCGGAAGCGGTGGCACTGAGACGCCACATTGCACTTTTGGCATGCGTGGCCCATCACGCCAAAACTAAGGGTTTAAATGCTATGTCGATAAAAGCAAAACAAAATACATGTGTATCGGATAATACCACCGCGTACAAAATATATACCACTACTGATAAAAAAACACGCATTTCAAGGATATTAAACGATATTTTTCTTTAATCAAAAACTAGGAACCAGCGCACAAGGGGTGTTAGCTCAAACAAGTAAGACATTTTCATTGTTAGTCATTTGAATATCGTGATGTCTGCCGTACATGACGTGCGTCAAGAGGGTTCTACTTTTAACATGTCTTCTGTCTCCATCTGCTCCTGAACAGATGGGGACAATGTACTAAAACTAGTCAGGCATGTCGCCTACGTAGTACTCTATGAAGATTGTTTTAATCGTCTCGGTTAGGTAGTAAATATGTTTACTGGACAAATATGAGGTGAAAACAAGTTTGTTACAATCGTGTTTTTTCGGTTATAGCTGGCAATGTCATCGAGGTAAAAAGAGTTATACCCTAACAAATGTTTTGATGGAAAACATGGAACAGAGCTTTTATACTTAGAACGTTAACATCTGGAAGTTGTTGTCTCCCAATTTGTTTCTTTAAATTTATCTTGGTGGGTCAAGTTAAAGGGGAAACTTGCCTTACTTCATTGGAAAAATAACCTTCAAATGGCCTTCTTATTAAGAACGCCTTCTAGAGGTAAAATATTTGGTACGACACATCACTTAAGGGTCTTAAGATTATTCAAATAATGCCTATGCGTTTAAAATCGACCCCATCTGTGAGCAAGATGTGTTAAAGAATACGTCTACGTCAACAGCAACAGCAAACAGGAGTCCTGGGGTAAGTATATACATATATACAAATAAATAAATATATACATATATATATATATAAATAAATATATATATATTCAAGTGAGCGTTTCAGCATCCGCATGATCTTTCTATATACTGCATTAAGAATACCAAGAACGTTTCAATTAACGGAGCAGTTCTTGCTTTAGACTGTTTGTATTAAAAAATGCAGACATTCATTTTGTCTACAATATAAAAAATAATATTTCGAAGAGATTGATTGTCACGTTACATCAAACAATTCAGGGATAGTCTCACTTTAACTATGAAGCAGTGAATGAATCCGTACGAGTCAAATATTACAAATCTCGATTTTGTTAAAAAGTTTGAAAGTGCGAACGTTTTACGGAAACGAGCTCAATTTTGGTTGTTGTTTCTGTTGTTTCTGCTTAATCACATTGACTATTTAGCCTATTAAAAATACATGTATAATGTTGTTATCAGTAATTAAAATCACTACTCGTTTAACAAAATAGTATTGGTTAAAACTTACATGATACGAATACTGAAAAAACTACAAATAATATATATTATATAAATTAAAATATATATTTTGAAGCATTATGTATTGCCTAGATCCAAGAGACTATGGTCCTCTAATAATAAACCCAGTTTCGTCTTGGAGGATGAAAGATGGGGATTATGAAATGACAATGCAGAACAAAAGTCTACTTAGTCTTGTTGTGTCCACTAACGGTCCGATCTGTAATCGACTGAATAAACAACAGGTGTGCAAGATTGAATTTCATTTGACTTAATGATTGCAATGATCTAATTTATGCTAACGATATGTATACATGCGGATTATAGTCGATACAAAGCGACTCAGTAGATAAGTTTAAAATATCTTACTTAATATAAATTCCTTAACATATCTTATTCTAACCATTTATGATATTCTTATAATATAGTATTTAATTAAAAACTGTTCGTATATGTTTTTAATGAGTATTGAGGAATTTAGTTTAATCCCACTTCAATATGCAGCCAGCTTTCATTAATTTATATTGACATATTTAAAACATATTCATAATGTGGACTATGATTAGAAAAATAAATAATAAAAGAAAGTAATACAACTAAAAGTACAAATTATAAACATTATTAATATCGGGGTTTCTTGGTTTTAGAGACGATAAAGGATTCCTGCTACGTATAAGTGTATGCTTTGTTTAGAATGCTGTTTTATAGGTCGCAATTACTGAGTTGGTTGTCATATTTTTACAAAAGCACCATTGTTCAGAATGTGATATTTGGTTAACGTTTTACATAGCTTACTTATTTATGCAAATGAAAGGGATGAACATAGATTGAGTGCCAATCGGGAGTTTTAAATGGCATTGTTTTGTCTGTCAGAAGCAATATCAAAACACTGCTATCGACCCTCTTTACTCTTTTGACACTCACATAATGTTTAAAATGCTATTTAAATAATATTGTTGTATACATTAAAAGCGTAAGAAAAGATTTATTATTTAACTGATTTTGAATGAAGCTTATCTGTACTATTTTTTATATAGTTTAACATTTTTCCAAACTATGTTTATATATTTGCTTGTTTTATTATTTCAATACAATGGATTTTTCTCGATTTTATTTTAATTGTAACGTTTTTAGTACGTCCGTTTAAAAGATGATATGTGTTGCGTTATGTATGATTCATTCATTTTTTTTGTTTGATCTCAGCTGTTTTAAACCAGGTGCGGGGTTGGCGAATTAAGCCTGTTTATCGTACGGGACACTTGAAATTCCGTGCGTGGCTGGTCGCGATATTGAAGGCTTGTCATAACGCAGCTGTCTGGACCAACATACCTCTCGATATAGCCTAGTAGAAACGGAGGTCAAAGGTGCATGATTGGAAATCTATTTTTTTAATATGCTGATGACGTTCTACATTGTCTTTGGTTAAAGAAAATGTTTTGCCAAGAAAAATGTTGTGCCCACGGGGTCTTAATCCAACACGACCGCCAAGTTGGCTGACCAAAAACCTAGGAATTACCGTTGTTTTCGCAAATGACACAAACAATATAAATGTTTTTCATGATTTTTAATTTACGCAATTAAGAACATATCATTTTTATTAAACACATTGTGTTGTTTTGTGAAATATTAAAAATGTAATTTACCAAAATGAATATATTAATGACAAATAGGTACACATACATGTGTTGTTTTTCTTATGAAATATTTCAATTTGAACTTGAAACACAGCTTAGATACAAAAATCATCTTAACAACATTTATACACAACTATAAACACTATACATAAATTATATTTTATGTGAAAATCTAATCAATAATTGTAGTATGTAAGACAGGAAAAAGGGTATGATTATTGACAAATATTAGAAGAAAAAAACTCTAAATCATGCATCGTGGACCTCCGATCCTACTAGACTTATAGCTCTATCAGTGTCTTATTCATTCAATTTAAATCGAATTTGAGCATCAGTATATATTTGACGATTTAACTGTTCAAATTTTGTTAATTAGAGTGTTTGAACTTAGTAGGAATTATCACGTTTGGAGTTTGAGTTTTGTTTAAGAGATTCGGTCATCATTAGCAAATGATTATGTAAAGGGTCATTCAACGATGGCAAATCGTTTGTACAAAATGTCAAAACGTCCAACTATTGCTACTGGGGTCGATGAATAGTTTCAAATTTGTGTGTTTCACGATGACAAGTAACTTCTTATACAAGCTGTTTTATTAATAAACTTTGATTCTTGGAAAAACGCATTTGAATAATTGTTTCTCTAAGGATAAAATAGTGAGAATGCATTTAATAAAATCACAATTCTTCCTCTCGCAGTTAAATCCCATACATCTAAACTATAGCAGTCTATTGGAACGTAATAAATGTCGGTCTGGCTTTATGCTTTACGATTCCTTACGCGTGGGTGTAACTATTGTTAAACGGTTTTCCAAAATAATTTAATTTAAATAATGATAATTTGTAGGCTATTTATGTAACCGTATATAAAATCCCCGCCCTCTACAGGATTAATTCCCTCAGGCGCCCTCAATGCAAAACAGTCTCCTCGCGTGTACATATTATGATAACCATCAACTGCCTATGCTGTGCATATCATGCACATGCACTATTCAAGAAACACAAACTGGATGCTCTTCGGTGCGCAAATATATTTTTACACATTGTTGTCAGTAAACAATGTTTAGCACCCTGTCGCTTTAGCTACATTCTGCTTTTTAAAACGCTTGTGTCAAAAACAATTGTTAAAACTGTAATACTATATGACATATGTATCATAATTATTGTTTGAGGCAGAACAATTGATAACATGATAAACACTAAGTGACGCATGTGTTCGTTACAATGTGACAACAACAACTAAGTGCTAACAGAGAGAATGAAGAAGGCCACGTTTTGAGTTACATATATATAGGGATATATTTATTCACTATTATAATTGATTGTAATGCTTCAACTCGCGATAAACATAGAGCCAATAAAATATAATTACAACTTAAGCAAAACACGTCATTAAGCTTATTAAGAGCCTAGTTTATATAGTAACATGTGCAATGATCTAGGTGGAACAACGCTCCATTTGCTGTTCGAAAATTTTGAAGACTTAATATTTTGCATTGAACTGAGGTAGTTGTTGCAGCATTCAGTATACTATACAGTCAGCACATTACCTATTATTACAGAAGGGCCTATGGACTGCAAACATTTCAACATTGTGGGGTATACAGTGCTTCAATTCATTTCGTTTATTTAAACTCATCTTTTGATTGATCGAAAAGTTAACACTTCTGTCGATTTCACTGATAACACGCAGACTATTTATCACAACGAAACTGGAGCCTAACGTTTCAAGGTAATAAAGACAATTGCGTTTGAGAAAGCAGTTTAACCAATATACCCCTTGCCGTTTCAATGACGAGACTGTAGTACAGATTAAATTCGTTGTAATGTTAAGTAGAACACACCGAATAAATGTTTCAGTATAGAATGCAAATTGTACAGCAACCGCTGAATCAATATAGAGATACAGTTTTATTAAATATTAATTCGCTCAAGTTCAAGTAGCAACAAGTAATTTAGTAAGGCATGTAATACACACTGTGTTAACTACAAAACTACGAATTGGTGTGCTGTTCTTTTTTGAATGCATCACTAACTTTGAATACATTAGATTTGGCAGTGTCGCTTATGATATTTCAGTTTGGTCATACCTATAGCCGATGCATTGAGCATTAACAAAACACACATTGAGTGGTGAATGTATTCATCATTTAAAACTATAACCCCAGAATATTGAGGAAACTGGTTTTCGATAAATTATTGTGCACATTTCTTATAGGTCAGCACTCAGTAGGACAGCTTACATTAACTGTGTAATTTTATTTTCGGCAAGTTAGATATCTCTTGACACAGGCAATTTTCGGCAAGCCTCGCCGTTATTTTATTCTAAGCCTCGCCTGATATATTACAAAACGATCAGGCAGTCACCTTTTATTCTATATATATCAACATTGTATGATGTTCACGTTCCTCTTAAATGGGACATATCTATGACTTATCTTAGTTCCTACTTTAATTTTTTTTAATTTGTTAGGTTAAGATAAACAATATGTTTCTACTTATGTCCATAATAAATGTGATATTTGAATATTTGCAATAAATCATCCTATCAACATTTATACACAACTATAAACACTATACATAAATTATATTTGATGTGAAAATATTATCAATAATTGTAGTATGTAAGACAGGAAAAAGGGTATGATTATTGACAAATATTAGAAGAAAAAAACTCTAAATCATGCATCGTGGACCTCCGATCCTACTAGACTTATAGCTCTATCAGTGTCTTATTCATTCAATTTTAATCGAATTTGAGCATCAGTATATATTTGACGATTTAACTGTTCAAATTTTGTTATTTAGAGTGTTTGAACTTAGAAGAATTATCACGTTTGGAGTTTGAGTTTTGTTTAAGAGATTCGGTCATCATTAGCAGATGATTATGTAAAGGGTGATTCAACGATGGCAAATCGTTTGTACAAAATGTCAAGTAAAACGTCCAACTATTGCTACTGGGGTCGATGAATAGTTTCAAATTTGTGTGTTTCACGATGAGAAGTAACTTCTTATACAAGCTGTTTTATAAATAAACTTTGATTCTTGGAAAAACGCATTTGAATAATTGTTTCTCTAAGGATAAAATAGTGAGAATGCATTTAATAAAATCACAATTCTTCCTCTCGCAGTTAAATCCCATACATCTAAACTATAGCAGTCTATTGGAACGTAATAAATGTCGGTCTGGCTTTATGCTTTACGATTCCTTACGCGTGGGTGTAACTATTGTTAAACGGTTTTCCAAAATAATTTAATTTAAATAATGATAATTTGTACGCTATTTATGTAACCGTATCTAAAATCCCCGCCCTCTACAGGATTAATTCTTCAGGCACCCTCAATGCAAAACAGTCTCCTCGCGTGCACATATTATGATAACCATCAACTGCCTATGCTGTGCATATCATGCACATGCACTATTCAAGAAACACAAAATTGATGCTCTTCGGTACGCAAATATATTTTTACAACGTTGTTGTCAGTAAACAATGTTTAGCACCCTGTCGCTTTAGCTACATTCTGCATTTTTAAACGCTTGTGGCAAAGACAATTGTTAAAACTTTAATACTATATGACATATGTATCATAATTATTGTTTGAGGCAGAACAATTGATAACATGATAAACACTAAGTGACGCATGTGTTCGTTACAATGTGACAACAACAACTAAGTGCTAACAGAGAGAATGAAGGAGGTCACGTTTTGAGTTATATATATATATATATAGGGATATATTTATTCACTATTATAATTGAATGTAATGCTTCAACTCGCGATAAACTTCAACTCGCGATAAACATAGAGCCAATAAAATATAATTACAACTTAAGCAAAACACGTCATCAAGCTTATTAAGAGCCTAGTTTATATAGTAACAAGTGCAATGATCTAGGTGGAACAACGTTCCATTTGCTGTTCGAAAATTTTGAAGACTTAATATTTTGCATTGAACTGAGGTAGTTGTTGCAGCATTCAGTATATTATACAGTCAGCACATTACCTATTATTACAGAAGGGCCTATGGACTGTCAACATTTCAACATTGTGGGGTATACAGTGCTTCAATTAATTTCGTTTATCTAAACTCATCTTTTGATTGATCGAAAAGTTAACACTTCTGTCGATTTCACTGATAACACGCAGACTATTTATCACAACGGAACTGGAGCCTAACGTTTCAAGGTAATAAAGACAATTGCGGTTAAGAAAGCAGTTTAACCAATATACCCCTTGCCGTTTCAATGACGAGACTGTAGTACAGATTAAATTCGTTGTAATGTTAAGTAGAAAACACCGAATAAATGTTTCATTATGGAATGCAAATTGTACAGCAACCGCTGAATCAATATAGAGATACAATTTTATTAAATATATAATTCGCTCAAGTACAAGTAGCAACAAGTAATTTAGTAAGGCATGTAATACACACTGTGTTAACTACAAAACTACGAATTGGTGTGCTGTTCTTTTTTGAATGCATCACTAACTTTGAATACATTATATTTGGCAGTGTCGCTTATGATATTTCAGTTTGGTCATACCTATAGCCGATGCATTGAGCATTAACAAAACACACATTGAGTGGTGAATGTATTCATCATTTAAAACTATAACCCCAGAATATTGAGGAAACTGGTTTTCGATAAATTATTGTGCACATTTCTTATAGGTCAGCACTCAGTAGGACAGCTTACATTAACTGTGTAATTTTATTTTCGGCAAGTTAGATATCTCTTGACACAGGCAATTTTCGGCAAGCCTCGCCGTTATTTTATGCTAAGCCTCGCCTGATATATTACAAAACGATCAGGCAGTCACCTGTTATTCTATATATATCAACATTGTATGATGTTCACGTTCCTCTTAAATGGGACATATCTATGACTTATCTTAGTTCCTACTGTATTTTTTTTCTAATTTGTTAGGTTAAGATAAACAATAGGTTTCTACTTATGTCCATAATAAATGTGATATTTGAATGTTTGCAATAATATAAGGCTATATAACTATGGAAGAGAAAGACAGCCAATATTATTTATCGCCAGAAATGTTGCACGTGTTGAGTATTCAGCTGATATGTTACATGTCGCCATTATAGATTATACATACATGTCAAATAATATCCCTTCAAATAAACAATGTTTGATGTTTAATGTTTCGATTTTCAACAATTTTAATTTTTAAGGTGGAGACATCTCAAATGTTCATCTTGTGCATTGTCCAATTAAAAACTGTTCAAAGAATAAAAAAATAAATGTTCAAAATCTAAAATATACATTTAATTTTATTTTTAAATCGCATACACAACGCACGCAACTTTGTCACAACTCAAACGCTTCATTACAAAGGTGTATGCTAAAGTATACAAATTTGCAACAGTAACTTTTACGAACTGCCAATTTCCACGGTGAGCATGTAAACGCGTCTAGGTTAGTCATCGCGTATCTTTACATCTTGCTATGTTATAAGTTGACATTTTCACAATTGGAAAGTCTGCATGAAATCTACACTCGGTGGAAGCGTCAAAATTATTTTTTGTCTAAGCCAGTAACCAATGCCTCGCTTACGGGCCGGGAATCACTGTACATGTTAACAATGTTTATTCTGGTGCACATGTGTTGGGCGCGTGGCAGTTATTTTAACACTATCAATTAGTCATAAAACAACAATTTTTCATCATTTTGACCAAAAATATTTTTTGTGATGTAATATATATATATATACAAGGTAGATATCTCTTGACACAGGAAAATCACCTACATCAACATTTTCAAGCCATTAAGTGCCTAAATGGCGTTCGAATTTGGTAGGCTATGTACCAATTTATTGGGAAAGTTTGCCTCGTGACGAAAAGTGACCACGAACGGCTACTTGCCAAAATAAACTACATGGAAACAATTCTCAACTCGTAGACATGCTAGGTCGGCTGTCGTCTGACCGAACGTTCAGTGCCGATTTTTACAAGATAAAGCCAGCAACCAACAAAATGTTACATAGTTTACGAAAATCGACCGCCATTTAGGCACTTACCTTAAAATGTTGATGTATGTGATTTTCCTGTGTCAAGAGATACCTAAATTGTATATGTATATTATATCAGAAATGTTTTTTGGTCACAATTATGAAAAATGTTGTTATATGACATATTGATAGTGTTTAAATGACTTAGCCACGCGCCCAACACCTGTGGCTACTACTAATGACAATTTTTACCCTAACACCGGTAGACTTGAAACTGCGTTGTAATATGTTGAATTGTAATTCGTCGACTTGTATTCTGTACAACTGTATAGTGTACACTTGTTATAGACTGACTTGTAGCAGATTACTAAAACCGACCGTACAACTTTTAAATATTCAACATGCTTATGTAGTTTGTCATCAACTTACTTTCAGATGGATCTATAATCTTTTATTTTTTATTATGATTACAATATTAGGTGTATGAAG
Source organism: Dreissena polymorpha (assembly GCF_020536995.1). Lineage (NCBI taxonomy): Eukaryota > Metazoa > Mollusca > Bivalvia > Myida > Dreissenidae > Dreissena > Dreissena polymorpha. The sequence continues at coordinate 55,967,545 of NC_068362.1, forward strand.
ATGTAGACTTTATAAATGCACTATCTTCATTATCAGATCTGTACTTTAAGCATTTACATGTTTGTTTTTAAACATTTTAAACATTTTGTAGAATCGCAACATACAACATTTTACACTTAACAATTGTACAAAACAGATATTAAAATGTTGCATTTTATAAATTCTCTGTTAAACAAATGAGCTGAATATTCAACACTTGCAACATTTCTGGTGATGAATAATATTGGCGGTCTTTCACTTCGATATATAACAGCGTTGTTTTCAATATGTGCTGGAATTCAATGAAAAGTACGCAGCTAACATAAAATATTACACCTCAGAGATATTGATCATTATATATCTATATGACAGGTTTCAGACAGTAAAATGTGATTGAAAGAACCTAAGAGTATATGGACCGGTCACTTTTTTTTGTACATGTACTGTTCGGGGTTACACACCACTAAATGTGCACTGTGTGGAAGCGTTGTATTGTACAGCATTGACACTATTGCAGCTTTTACTAGAGTAAAAAAAAACTTAATTTACAATAAACGACACGCTTATCTCAATGCCAACGTTAATCCAATGTGAATAACAATAAAGTCGAAACGTGATTCACTTCCATTTTCTATTCTTCCATCCCTTTATCGAAACTTATTTTAAATCACGCTAGTATTTTATTGTATTCCTATCGAAGTTTACATTATGTATGATAAAGACACAATGCGAGATACGTTTTGCTTTCGTTCGATGCCTTAAACAAATAACTAACTGTTAAAAAAACACCACGTCCGACATGTCCTTAACATTCAGAGACTTATGCTCCAACTAGACTGTTTCGTCAGAAAAACTACGTCAAACGAAATACGTCATCGTTTTCGCATTCAGTTGCATTCATGAAAAATAAAAGTACGGAAAGCCGCTACACTACTTACAATGATACAGGGGACACTCTGCGGTGTAATATAAGAAATAGTAAACTCTACCTCGGTCCCAATGGCATTATAATGACCAGCCAGGCAGCCAAAAATTGTATAGTGACCTCAGCCTACGACTTCGGTCCATATACGGGTTGTGGCTGTCTGGCTGGTCACTATAGTGCCATAGTGACCTCAGTGGGGTTTACTATTTCTTAAATAGTGTACGAATCTATAGGCGTCCTATATACGTATGCAATCAATGTACAAGTGAACACGTATGCCAGAATTTTCACAACTGTGTTACATAATTAACTGTTGATGCGTTGACTTGTTTGCATGAATAACTTATCGTGCAAAGATAAGAAAATACGCAACTACCTACTTGTCACTAAGTATGTTGGTAGCATCATACAATTATAGTAAAGACGTAACTCAGAGCGATAACACCAGTTCACGATATATTTGGATATTCGAAAAATGCATCCTCAAAAACACTAGATGCGCATTCGTCTAAATTTGCAGAAGCCTATTTGATGAAAGTATTTTTGAAAATTTGCCAATCTGCTATAATTCCGTTGTTGTACTTAGTGCAAAATAAACAGATACACATGCCCGGGTAGAACTATTTGTAACGGGTACTTATGGTCGTATTATTTGCGTATGCGTCCAGTAATATAACATTACAATTATCTGATTGGAAAAGTAGCACATAGGTTCTCGACGATTCAATGGATACCCAACTTTGAACATACTAAGAGCCCATATATAAAATATATACAATTAAGGTCGTGCGAAAATGGGCCGTTTACGATGTATGCTGCCATCATAACTCAGTACAAACGTGTGCATTCGAACAGTCTGCTCAACATATACCTTGTACGCTAAGTATGCTACTAAACCTTGATTTACTTAAAAGCGGACAGAGTATTATCTGCCAGAATATTAGATAGGAACTGTTTGTGCATGTTTGTTTTACTGATTTAAATAAATCATAAAATGTCTGAATGGAGGATTAGGATTAACACGTGTTAGGAATGGCACGTAAACGTTTATATGTAGATTTGAAGTTAATCCAATCGGAAAGTCTATGAAGTTGATTTGCTCTTGAGGATGTGTCTTAATGGTCGACTTCACTTATTGAGACTTAAATATCCGTAGAAGCTAGTGTAAAGTGCGTTGTGGTGGTTATTTTATCTTTCTAGTTGGTCGTGCATGGATATAAACCAGTGTTTCATTCTGAGTTTTTAAAAAGCTAAGATAGCTTTTTTTAAAGACTGATAAGTCGAAAAACGTAGCCTCGATATGCTGCAAGCACGTATAATGTTGTATGCGCAATAGTCAATATAAATGCTAAGCTATAAGGTAAAAATATTGCTTTCCGCCCGTATGTTTTTTGTTCGTTTGAAAGAAGTCAATTCGTTGCAAAAATCAAGTTTAGAAGGAAAGTTGTTGAACCAAAGTAGCCTGTGAAGTCCGTGTAGTTTCTGTTCAGAAACTGCGCATAAATATTACTTACATTTTCTTTTCAATTGTCCAAGGCAGAAATAGACCTAAAGTGGTCGTTCAGCTTGTGGCCAAAATAGTTCATTAAAGTTATGCACACGCATGACGAGCGTATAAAGATGAAAGTTAATATAATGCAACGCAATGCAGCTTTATTCCCTAACGATATGATTAAGCCCTTGAAGTAATACAATTAATTTTAAGCAAGGGTATTGATAAACGACGTCTACGCATTTTCCAAATAGCATAAACAGTATTGCAAAGTTATAAGAAAATCAGTAATAGATCAAGAAAATAAGTACCATACAAAAAATGGACTCAAACTTTTGATATTTGAATAAAACCTCGTGCTTGAGCAATCGTGACTGGACAATACTTTCTGCGAATCGACGCAATGACTTCAAGAGTCAGGCAAACTTTCTAGAACATAATTGAATGGATATATGAACAAGACGCTATGAAACAATAGGTCTACACTTCTGACCTTGAAGTATACCTTCGATCTTCTGCAAGCGTGACTGACTTATGCCTTCTTCATATAATCTCAATGGATTAATTCTGAAGTCATTATGCAATGAAGAATATTTAAGACCTACGCATAAGACCATGAATAATGAAATGGACCTTAAGCCGACATGAAAGACACGTACATTATGCGTTTAGGATCAAACATTCGAATTTGAAGTATGACCTTACCCTGAGTTGGTGATATTAAATTATGCATTATGCACATCGTCTTAACGCCAACACTATCAATTTCATATGTTGTTTGTGCAAAAGGCTTTATACGATTTTAAGCGGACAAGAACGTTTTCTGACAGCATGACGGCAGGCCTACGGACGGTGGACTAAAATTTTTTCAGTGAGACATAAAAACTAATCTCATGTGTTTGTCCAAACGTAATCTGTTTTTTGCGTGTGCTACATCGCGCATGGAAACCTCAATAAAATTTGAATGCTTTACTGCAATTCAAATAGTTCATATAAATGTAATTTGGTAATCGTTCCAATTGCATTTCAGTTAAATTTAAACGAGTGGGCAGACCAGTTCCTCCGACAGTGTATAAGTTCATATCTGGAATTGCATGTGTGATTATTCCATTGTGGAATGATAACTGCACTTATGACCGTTTATACGTTTGCAATATTTATAAATTTACCGTTTTTATCTCAAGCTATAATGTGTTGCCCATATTATTGCATTACGGTTAATTTGATCGTGCATATAAATATGTAAGGCAACAGTAAACGTTTTTTGTTGTCATTTAACTCTGTAACTGACCGAGCGTGTTCAATTATTTAAACGAAATGGCGTGTCAACATAAAATATAATCGCTTTAGTAAATATTCCACAGGAAATTATGAGCGTGGTGACGTAAATGAAATATTTGGTCTTGTAAATGTTGTCTTGTTTGTTCTCGTTTGCTTGCGCACTTTGTAATATTGAATCATTTCTAATATATCGAGATAATAAGATTAACGGCAATGTTGCAAGTACTGTATACGACTCATTAACACTTTGCTTTACAAGTTTATAAATATCTTTGCACCGTACGGCATAAATAACACATTCGTCTTTACACAAATAGCGCATTCATCGAATTTTGTCTCGCATGAACCATATGAAATGCCACAAATGAATTTCATTTCCGAGTGAACTCATTTATAGTTGTTTTGTATGTTAATGTGAAATCCATATTTGTGACCGTGCGTTCGTAACAACAAGTATCTGCATCTTTTTGGTCATTCATCGAATGTTCGCGTCCGAGGACGATGCGGTTCGATGTAAAACAAATCTGTATTGTACAAATTTAAGGTTTGACTCGGCTTTTGTATCGTTAAAGCATTCTGATAAACAAGGGGCGATTATAACTGACTTTAAGCTGTTCTCCTATTACTCGTGTAGCATGGTTGTGTATGTCTATTGTACGGAAGTAATGTTATGGGGTCGTATTCCAGAAACATCTGAAGTCATTCTTTAAATATTTTCACTTAAGTTCAAAATTACAATGTTTTGTATTTCTTTAATAAATAAAGACATGAATGTTTTTTTTTGGTATTCCTCAAACAACATTGACATAGTGATGTTATTTTGATGTAATTTCCGATGCCTTTCTTTTGCAGTAGGAAATTATACACTTAAGAAAAATTCCCAATTTAAGGATAAAAATAAAATTTAACTTAAGACGCTTCTGGAATACCACCCCAGGAGTGTGTGCCAGCTACTGGGATACAACGTTGAATGGGCGTCAGGATCATTCGACTATCATCCATCAGGGTCAGTTGGCGGCTGTGCTCTTCATGCAAAGTCGCACCATCTTCCACACGCTCGTTTGGCAAATTATATCTAATCAGAGTTCCACATTATCTGGTTATGTTTATGCCAAAGAATAGCAAAAATATATGAACCAATAGGCGCCTAACCTGTTTAAGACTTTCAATCATTATGGACGATAAAATCCACTTTTATACAGATTGATCAATTATTGATCTGTACATGTTAAGTGTTCAGTATATTCGTACACATGCCTATACATAAAATTCCTTTGATCACATTTTGATCAATAAAGCAATAATCTCGTAAACATATAAATACAGCATACATTTTACAACCACAGTTAGCACTTGCAGTTAAGGAAAACATGAACGCAATAACTCCTTTGTATCAGTGACATATTTGTATGGCGATAACCATTAATCTAAATAGCTTTTCGACAGTATTACAAGTACATTGAAATATGTATGCATAGTACGACCATTCAGTAGATACCTTTATGATAAATACATTGTTTTGCATGTAATACAAAGTTCACCTCGCAATAAATACATCTTGTTACTCCCATCAATGTTAATTATTCAGTATATGTCGACAGAGACTCAATATCGTTCTATTTGCATTTTGCAACATAAAACCTCATTAAAACTTAAAAGAATATAACACGTTTAACGATCAACGAGTTTTCAATCTAAAGCACATCGGTAGTTGGGGATATATTTGAATTTAATTACTTTGGTCTAATAGAGAATATTTTTGAATGCGTTGCACTAGATATATCGTTATGATTTATGGCTTACATTTTAAACTAGCAATTCCACTATTGTTTTGCCTTGAAGTGAATGATGGTATTTCATCGCCAAGTAGTTTTATCCGACTCCTGTGTTCTAAATCTAAATGGTATATTAAAAAAACATTCGCATCATTCAATTTCTGCTTGACTTGATGAGATAATTAGTTTCCTGACTTAAAATCGCGAACAAAAATAGTACCATTATTCCATTCGCAATCAGAGCGATCTCAGCGTTAAGCCGGCAGAGCTATCTCTTCAGAGACTCAGCGAGGAACGTCTTTCATATATTGCCTAGGTTTAAGCGATGAAATCAAATACAAGCTTTTAACATTATATATTTGTATAAGCGAACATTTAATACGTAAAACAGCAAAAGGTTTGAAAATGTGTTCGCGTGTTTGTTTAATGTGGTTTGTACCTTTGCGAGCTTATTTACGCTTTGTTCGTGAATATTCTAGTTCATCATTTCAATAAATTAATATTATTCAATTTGAATATCTTAAATAACGGGGAACCCGTTTGAGTCTGACGCATGCAATTAATTGTTCCTCCAAGCACGGGATCAAATTTTCCAATATTTACTTCCTCCACAAAATCAAGAGGTTATGCATATGTTTGAATATAATTGAATTGTTTATGTCACAAATATATGAAACTATGTTCTAAATATTATTAGTGGAAGATTAGGCACGCCATATTTATTTATATTTTATGAGAGTGTTAATTATTTTGATATTCCATATTGTAACTTGTATGTTTACACCACAACAGGATAGCAAATACATTTGTATTATGCTAATTCCGCTTATAAGGAGCAATGCGTTTAAAATACACTTATAGGAGACAGCTTGCTGTTAACGCTTTTAAATCAACAATTTAATCATATATAAGATATTAATAAGAAACATGCAAATGCTTGAGAAAATTATAACCTCATAATCTTATCCGAGAAACTAATGTCTTAGTCTTCATATGATTTGAAACAAGAACCGTAAGACTTTCTGAATGCCAAGTGTGTTTTATTGAAATTTTATACAATTGTCAAAAATGTTTATTTTGTGCTAATTTTCTCTCCTTATCATGTCTTTTGACTTAATTTGAGAAAACCACAGCAACAAACCAACAATAATAATACACTCTATGTGTGTGGTTCTTTGAGACATTATATTGGCAGTGTCTTGGATATACGTATCATTCAAGTACATTAGTTAAGTTATTGATACGTTTTTTAACCATCAAAGAACACTCATTATTTACTTCATATTCATATTTTATCAAATAACAAACAAAATGAGTGTCATGTCGATGTTGTCATTTGATTAACGTTAAATCGAGATGCTCTCCAGACATAGTCTCGCAGTATTTATGCAAATGAACAGGATTCATACATAACCGTTACTGCTTTATCGCAGCTACATAAATAACTATGTAGAGCTCTTAGTTACTTTGGAAAAAATACGCATTTAAAGGTTGCTTTAGAAAGCAAGTATATAAAACTACATATATCTTGAAAGATCATCGATATATACACAAGCTATTAATATTGCTTTATTGGAAGAGAATGTAACGAAAAAAACGACAAATTGATAGCGCAGCACAACATTCATTGTATAGCGTGTTCATCACATGATGCACATGCTAAAATTGCATAACACTTGAATGATATCATTTTTGGTATTTTTATTTGAACAGTTAGGCTGGCTTAAAACAAAATCAGCTTGCTCACTTTAAAACATTTATGGTGCTTTAAAGTGTTGATTGTTTGATCAATTACTGAACCCAGTAAGCACTGCTTTCTACAAGTATCTAGCCTAACGAGCATGTATTTTGTATAACAAACTTGTATTGCTGCCACTTAAAATACTTAAATATCAACGTAACATTTTTTTTCAACGTAAACTAGCGCATAAAATAGTTTTTTGAGATGATAGCGTATCATGTGCACTAAAAAATACATCTGATAATTCTATTACGGGCGACACACAGTCATTTTGGCAAATACACATTTCGAAGAAAATATATGATGAATATAGTTGTGAAAAACATTTAGAACAGATGATGAAAAGATCCAATCTTAAATATCAACAGTTATGAACTGTCTACATATTCTTATGTACAAATATATGGTAAGGTAAATATATTTATCAACATATTAGTCTTGGGTCTAGTTTTACTCTTGCCCAATTGTTGTCCGGTAAGAAAACTCAATTAACGAGCTGATATATGTATGAACGCAGTACTTCCAAACAATAATGTAATGATACATAGCTTAAAGCCATATTGTCTCGAAAGAACCTTATTATCAAAAAACGTTATTCAATAACATATTCCTATTTTATTGGGAGTGGCTCAGTGAGGCGGAAGTCTTACGATTTTGTAACGGAAAGTTATTCGCCTAATATGATAGTCAATACAATTAGAAACAGACCAATATCAATACAAGGCTTGTTCAAAGCTGACTGTAAACCTCCAGTATTTGCCTTAATGAAATAATGACCAACCTGTGTAACAATATAGCATCTATTGAATTAATGGGTATACAGTTTAACTTCCTATGTTTTGGCATATTTGAATGCTCTCTTCATATACACATCTATTGATTTCGTGAAAAACATTAGTAGGATAAGTAAAGCTGGCCCTTAATGATTATATTGTAATTTAGCGTGTTAATGTAATGTACAATGAATTTTAAATCGCTCAATACCTAACAAACAAACGCATTAGCACCAACAACCAAGAATACACTCATTCGAAATTTTCTCTTCTGATAACTTAGTATATGTCATTAAAAGGTTTAGTTTCTCGGTTTAACGTTACATGTTTAATCCTTCATGCACATTTGAAACGGTTAACGATAAACGTACCGGGAAAAACAGTTATATCACCTCACTAAAGACATGTCAATCAAATGTTAAGATAGTACATTGAATACATAATACTCAAATGCACAGCAATTATTGTAAAGCTTACGTCTAGAAATAATCATTGATGATTAATGTCGTAAAAAATATTATACAACTTCTGGCCTATTGACGTCCTATTTCCTTAATGATGAGATATCATATGGACGTTGTTGTATTTAACAGGATTTAACATTGAAAGTTTATTTAGCAATACAGTCTGTGTTTTTTTCACTCGTGTCAAGTGACTATGTAAACACTATACACGTATTTGGTGTTCCATTCAAAATATGTATAGCAAAATTGGTTTTACAGTTAACAAGGTATAATTGATATTAATATAAAAATTGAAATCGGAAAATAATTAAAATCCTGTTTTTGTCGCATTTTGCAAGATACAATCTTAAAGCGAAACAAATTGAATTATCATTTACTTTACCCACCGATAATGAACTGTGAAATATGCCAGGAATGATCTTATTGTCATTCTAGTTGAACCCTGTCTTACTGTTATCAGTATTTTAAAAACCTCTGCCTGAAGTCCCAACACAACGAATAAACCAGTATACGTTGAACAAAAAATAATGTTGAAAATGCTACAAAAATGAAACAACATTATATTTCACATCTTCATAAACAGAAAATCATTTGTTCACTCGTAATCTTAATGCAGTACTGTCATTATATCTGAAGATTCATAGTATGTAAACAAGTAATACTTTGACAAATATTTACATTTATTGATCAATTAATTTAAATAAATAAAGCCATAAACCCAACTACTATATTTAAATATATTACATATCACGTTTGAATTACCAAGGTAATATTAAGTAATTACCTCGTGTTTTAGTCGTGGTTGTTAGGCAATATATAATAATATAATTACAAATGTTGACAGATGCATTTGAAACTTGACACAATATTCAAAGAACCAAATGCTATACTCGAAGTTTCACATTATTTTTTAACAGACTAGCATGAGTCACAACAAACACTTTAACTTAAGTCGCTATTGATACTTTATTTTTTTTTATTTTGTGTTGTTGATATGGAAAATGCTTGAAATTATTTTGCCCTGGAAGGCTATCTGACTTTGTTTACATAATATTGTGTTTAAAAAAACATCATTTCTGGTAAGTTTATACACATTGACTCTTTATTTGTACGCGTATTTGGAATCTGTCAGTTACTCCTTTAAGTATGATTTGTTTATATGTAATTCTGTGAGTGCCGTTTTAAAGTCGACTAGTTTGGGCATTGAGGTACGGTACCATTGCATTATACATTTACACCGCTTCCCAGATTTTTTTATGTAATACTTTCATAATAGCTGTGTCAAAACATTCATTCCGGAACGTTGATGTAGCCTTGTTCAAGTCAACCATGTTAGCAAATTAATGAGCTAAATCTATTTTATCCATTCCATTATTATTTAATGGATAATCATTTAATAGTTTTAAGGTTGAATTAAATGTGTTGATTATAACAGTAGGCCAAAACATACCATTATTATATCCTGCGAAAATTAATTTAACGTTTGGTAAATATTCTTCGTACAAATAAATTGCGTTAATGATGCGTATAAGCTTGCTTGATAACATATTAGTCGTTTAGCATGCCGTTTGGTCATGTATTGTCAACCGCGTTGGTGTTATAAAAGCACATTCTTGTAAACAATCTTACCGAATTGGTTTATATAGTATTAATACTTAGAATAAATTGCCAAAGAAACAATTCATTTAAATAAATATACAATCAATTAACCAGAATTTTGGCTGTTAGACGTTTAAACAAACTTTGCAAGACAAAAATTGGCAGTTGTCATGGATAAATACTTGAAATACAATTGTCATGTGATTATAAAGTTCTATACAATAATTAAATTTACAAACGAACCCGCATAGCCCGGTACTAAGGTCATATTCAAATTAACCTATCTCAGAGAAATTTGATCGAGATATGACAGATTCCAATAAATTAAACGAATATCTCTATAAAACTTTTATCATTCGTCAATATAAATTTAAATAATGTTGAAATGGCTAATTGAATAGTCATAATTTTAGCTTTTACCGCAATTATGTCAACGGCAGCGATCAAATAAAGGACACTAAATGGACCAAATAATATTTATTTAAAATCGCGAACAAATTGTTTAAAAGCGAACACTATTTCACGATAGCATGTTCAAACAATGTTTGGATATTCAAAAGTAGTTGACGTAACTAAACTGACATTTTTGCTTTTCGAAATAAATTATGTGAACGGGTCAAATAATAAAGAAAACTGCTCTATGCATTTTTTTTCTTGAACAAAGTGTATGTTCAGTGGCAAATGCAATTTTAATCATGCGATTCAAATATTGAGTTAACTTCTTAACTAACAAGGATTGCTAATGCTTCTTATTTTAAGCAATCCATTGATTTGCATAATGCCCATATACTAATTGATAACTTTCTTGGCAAAAATAAGAGTTCTCGTTGCAGAAGGTTTACTTGCAAGTAATTGCGTTATTTTCGATTTCGAAAGCATTTTGAATTATATGTTCAAATTACTTTGGTTCATAAAATGGTATTTGCAATTTATACGATATTGTTATGATTGGATTTTGCTTACTGAACCTAACTAAAGTATTAACGGCAAACATGGGAAAGTGTTTAAAATTATATATTGTTGGGTAAAACTACATGTGCTACATGTCAGACTTCTAATTAATACCGCCATCTGGATGTGAATTATTCAATATGAAACATCGCATAACGTTCCTATTATACGATTATTTAAATGATACCTCTGATTTTAAAATGGATCCCGTGTGTGATCATGATGTGTATAAATTATACTACATTTTGAAGCCTTATGTATATCCTAGATCCAAGAGACTGTGGTCCTCTGATTATAAACCCAGTTTCGTCTTGGAGGATGGAGGATGGGAAATGAAGTTAACATCCAGAAAAAGTCTACTCATTGCTGTGGTCATCAATGGTCCTATCGGTTACAATTTTTAATATTCTTATAATAAACCGTTTAATAACACACTGTTAAATCGATGTTTTGCTGATCCATATTAAGGATTATTATTCAATCCACTTTTAAATTCATTCTTACTTCGTAAATGTATACTGAAAAGTTTAACATATATTCATAATATTGACTATGATAAGACAAGTGAATCCGTATATGTACTGATAACAAGCAAAGCTAGGTCTGTCTCTTATTGTTTGTTCTAATTAAAGAAGTCTCTCAGACAACATGGCTGAATCAAAGGATATTACACAGGATATCTCTAGATGTGTATGGCTTCTTCACTTCTGTTCCAGTTTAAATGCGCAATATTTGAACAAACAAAGTAATACAATTAATCGTACACTTCAACATGAATATTATTGGGGTTTCTTGGTTACCTAAACTGTAATGGATCCATGCTACATATGGTGTATGCTTTGTTTTAGCTAAAGAAACTTAAGCGTACAGTTTATATAGTATTGACAGACCTGTACAAAGTCGCGCCAGTCAACAATCATAAAAAGCGACATTTAAAGTTATGGTAGCCAGAACTAGCTTTGCGTAAAATGCATTGCATAGGCTCCGATTACAGACATGATTGTCATATTTATACAATGAAACAAAATTGTTCATAATGTTACATTTGGTTTATGTTCAGGTTAGATGTTTGCCAGACATAGCATATCGTAGTTTTTCTTATGCAAATTAAAGGGATTGACAAAGATTGAGGGACAATCGCGACTTATATACGGAATTATGTCTAGGATTTATGTCAGTTATGACTTTCAGAAGCCATACCTTACATTTTACTATTGGCATTTACTCCGTTGATATTCAAATGATAATTAAAGCGCTATTTTAGTAATTTTTTTCTTATTATCAATAAAACGCATTTATTACCGATTCGGAATGAATCATATAGGTACATAAACTGTTAATAACAAATCTTTTCTCTGTCAGGTGTAATGTGAGTGCATTTTCTTGTTTAAATATTTGACAACTTTGGATTTTCACGCTTTGAGTTTAATTGTCATGTTTAGAATACGTCCATGTTAACGGTAAGTTTCAGGTTCCGTTATTAAATGCGTGTGATACATTTAAGTTGTGTGAGATGGTTCAGCTGTAAGAAATCAGGTGCGGGGCCTGAGCATAAAATTCTAGAATATGCGCTGCTAGGGCAGGATTTGAGCCACTAGTGGTGGAGCATCGTGCCGGTTTAACGTACATTAAAATTAAATTTCCGGGCATGGTTGATCACGTTATTCCAGGTTTAAATTTACGAAGGTCTTGGAATAAAAATACCATTATTTGAACATGTGTATATACTTGACGTTTTAAATGTCCAGATTCCATTGTGTTGTTTATATATTAGGGAATTAAAATGAATTGAACATTACTTTACACGTTTGATTTTTTATCCAGGGGTTTGATACTCATTGGTAGAGGTTTATTAAAACGGTCATTCAACGGTTAAAAAGATAGGTAGCAACCGTCCAATAATCCATTTGGTCTCCCCTTAATTTAAACTGATGTCGATGAACAGTTTCAATTTGGATCGGTGTGTGATAAAAATTACTTCTTATACAGGCAATTTTTCTTTCTTACGTGTTGTTCATGGCGTAAAAAGCACATTCATTTGAATAATTGTTTTGCTCCAGATTAAATCTTTAAGAATTCATTATACAAAGCCTCACTTTTTCCATGAAGAATCCCATAAATCTAATAATATACCAATGCAATTAAACGAAATATTCTATGTCGCTTTTATGATGTAATGTACCAAGCGCGTGGGCGTTAATATAGTATTACAGTTTTCCCATAAATTCAGATAAGCGTACAATCAGTAGGTTTTATGTAAACGTATGAATTTATATATCAAAAAAAAACTTTCTGACAAATAAAACAAAACTTCTCATCAAGCTTATTGCGATCTAATGTTTTTATAATCTACATTTATGACCACCTTGCATTTAGTTGCGATTACAAGTACAATGATCTAGAATTGAAAATGTTTCGTTTGCTGTGCGCAGTTCATAAGGACTATTAATATTTAGCATGGAACTGTGGGTTTTTGCAAAATGAAGTATACTATTAAATTAGAACATTTCTTATATTTAAAATTAGGTCTACTGGTTGGCCACATCTAAACATTTTGGCGTGTAAAATGATACAATTCATATCGTTTATCTAAGTTAAACTCATCTTTTGATTGATCGAAAAGTTAACACTTCTAACGAGTCAACTGATAACACGCGGACCATTTATCAAAGCTGAGCTGGTGCATGAAGGTTTAAGATAATGAAGCAAAATGTGGTTAAGAAAACTTTCTTACCAATATAACCATTGACGTTTCAAGGACATGGCAGAAACACATAAAATGTCTTGTGAAATTATATACAACGTACTTAAATATACTTTTCAGTGATCCACGAAAATTGTTCGGCAATGGCTTATCGCTTACTATGTATTTGTGTTGTGTGTTTTGCCAGATCGTTATACATAGCTTGTTATAAAATACAAAATAGCTGGCAGTATTGTTTATGATATGTTGTAATGACTTTGTTGTATACATATGAAGGCCTCATACCCTCGGTCCTATGTCAATTTAACGGTATCAATTACAAACGAATGAAAAGTCAAATTCTTGAAATTATGCCTTATTTTTAAGTGATTGCTCTGGAATATTGAGGACACTTGTATGGATGAATAAATTATCGAGTACATTTGTTTTTTGCCAGCAGTCATTAGGGAAACTAAATTTTTATGGTACTGTAACAATAATTAATGCACGAATACATAATTATTATTACACACATATTTCTGGATTCTCTTTTACAATTTATTTCAATTAAGTTTTACTCATTATAAGATTTACCTATCCGATGCAACCAAAGTTTTGTGTAATTAAATGAACATGACGATGATATGTATAATATAGGATTAATGATATATTAAGAACATGCTAATTTAATAAGCTGCAGTAGCAAATTCACATTTATTAGAAAAATATATAATAACTATTAAATCGAGGATATTAAAATTATTATATGTGGATTTTTGGTTTAAACATATTTAATCAACAAAGTGTTTTTCAACATGAATAAACGCATCTGAATTTTATAGGACTGGAACCATAGCTAGGCTTTCTCGGATTTGTGTGAAGAGTAGCAGTCCTTATATTACAATTTGAAGTTATACACTGAATTATATATTCACCAATTTGCTTCATAACATGGCTATTATACATTAATGCGTATCAATATGTATACAAAGTACGTCGCAGAGTATATATGTTCTCGTGTAGTATCAGTTTTTGGACTTTATTGTAGCAAGATTTTTGCATAGATACGTTAGTTCTCAGGATTTTGGTAAAGGTTTATTTTAGCATTAAAAACATGTAAACCTTTCTTTTAACATCAAAACTGTATTGGTCAGTAAAAGCATTGTTTAAACAACAAAAAAATGGATGGAATGTTACACGCCGTATGTATATCCTTCTTAATTTTAAGCCGCTTTAGTCCGTCATTGTTAATTGCTTTGCGTTACAAAACACAATATTCCGATACAGCAAAGGTAAGGTACACATTGTTTGCATGTTTAAGAGCTACAATTTTGTTATTTCAAAATAAATCGACAAAATACAAAGCAGGGAGGAACAAAGGATCATTGATTGCAGTAATAATGCATATCCACGTACAACGTTACATATTGCAATTGAATTTCATACGTCACAAGCTGTAGACTGGAACAATCTGTCCAGAGCTTTCGTTTGTAAACAAGGTAATTGATACAATCATGGCAAAAGCAGCATACTACTTATTAGTTTTGTTAAATACACTGCCGCACTGTTTGTACAGCTACTTGTGGTATAGAAAGTGACCTTCAGAACTCGATTTCTTAATAAAATCAATTGAAATTTAACTTTAAATTAAATGACAATGTATTATAACGTCATAACACTTGATATAAATATGTTAGCATTAAGGACTCTGGTTCCATAACTCTACAGGTAATATATATCTGTAGAAAATGATGGTTAATCATTTATGCAAGATTAACCAACGATACTCCCCTAAAATATAATTCGACTTTATTATTTTATGCTTTCCAGTTGTCTATTAAGAAATTAAATTGAACTAAAACTGATAGTTCTCTGTTTCAAAGCGTACAAATGAACAGTGAACACTATCGAATATGTTTCCTGTTATACTGTGATATGCCCTCATTTTAATGACGTTCATTGTTCAGACAGACAGACAGACAGACAGACAGACAGACAGACAGACAGACAGACAGACAGACAGACAGACAGACAGACAGACAGACAGACAGACAGACAGACAGACAGACAGACAGACAGACAGACAGACAGACAGACAGACAGACAGACAGACAGACAGACAGACAGACAGACAGACAGACAGACAGACAGACAGACAGACAGACAGACAGACAGACAGACAGACAGACAGACAGACAGACAGACAATGAATTAATTCTTATTCAACAGTGCATCGTCTTCATACTTAAATATACTTTTTATTTTACATAGATTGAAAGTGAAACCGGTCAGCATGCTAAATAATAAAAGCTTGTAAATCAAACAATATGTAAATTATTGCGTCGAAACACTTCGTGGAACGATAATACTCAACGTAATAAGTGGTGAACTATTTGCATTGTCAATGCTGAAATCGGTTGCTAAGGCTCGAAATAAATATCCATAGTTTACTTCAAATATAGAAAAAATGGCTTTAATAGGTTGTGAATTAAAAAAAATATGTACATGAACTTCGCTTGGCGAAGGCATATTAAGTTTCTTTGCAATAGTTTGATAAAATTTTTAAAGTAGATGCACGTATTGTGTTGTTTTATTATATATAAAACATTATCACGGGCGTATTTAAAATATCGAATATTATAAATGCTGGTAGTTTACAGACTTATGCCATACTTCTTCCTAAGCAACATAACGATCGTCCATCATTTGCACAATACGATGCCACGTTCTTGAATTTTATAAAGGTATGAAGGTATGTATTAATTATATTGTATCGTGCCTTTTAAAGAAGTATATAGGTTTCTCTGGTATATCCTAACACTATAGTTATTATATATCAATGCAATCGATGTATTTGTTATTATTATTGTTGGAAAATCTAAATAGCGAACAGTGAAGCATTATTATATCACGAATCAATTCTTTCTGGATGTCCTTCTATACACTCTTTCAAAATTGTTGTCGTAAAATTATCGACATAATACTTCCAATAATAACATATATTGCCAAATACAGAAAATACTTAAATGCACACTCGTTTTTCATCAAGCCGATCATTTGCTTAATGTTATTATCAGACAATCGTTAAGACGATATTCATATCGTAAACACTATACTATCAGGATAGGAACACACGTAACGATTTACGTGGGAGTTGATGATAAATACGAATGAAAATAATTAAGCAATCTAAATAATACATACGCAAACACACTAAAAACAGTGAAAAATACGGCTCCATTTGAAGCAGCCTTTTGATGAACCTAATGTGTTTGCTAGTTGCCACCTTATGTGTGTTTATTCTGAAGTTGTATCAACAGGAAGACAAACGGTTAACCATACTTTGATTAAACTATCGCTATCGACGCTAATTGTCCTATTTGTGAATGTGCTTCAAGCAATATTAGAGGACACTTCTTGTGATGGAAAGGAAGCACCTTAACAAACGAGAATATAATGGAAATCTAACTATTCACTCACGTATTCATTTATAATAAATACAAACCGCTTCGTGCGATACTAGGCTTTTTCGAATGTATGCGGAAAGTCTAGCTTGAAATGTTCATGTGAATTAGAAGAGATATCATCATAGGTCTTAGATCGATAAGATATTTGTTTAAACTTTGGATTAGTCGAAACACACTGCCCAAGGCTGCGAACAATTATACTGTTATAAGCGTAACAAAAAAAACTCATAATTAATTCTTATCTAAGCTAAGCTTAGTTTAAATGAATGATTTTGTTCCGCTGTTATTGTATTATTTATTTGAAGGAAGTGAAAAACCGTAAAACACTGTTTTAACTACATAAAACATAAAACTACATATTTAACGACATAACTACTTTAACCATTAGTCCATGAAGATTATTATGAGGGTATTTGGTGGAGGAGTGGGCAAAACATTGGAGGCCGACACATGTTACCTTAAATAAGACAATGACCTTAAGCCGAAAAGTCTGACTCCTCTCCTAACCTTATCGTCTCAATGACCTTAATATATATGGCTGGTTTCGTGGACATGCCTAAACGGGAATAGGGATATTGAGAAGACACGGACATGTATAATTACACTTTTGATATTGAAGTATGGCATTGGCCTTAAGTCGGTGCAATGACCTATGCTTCCTGCACATCGTCTTCATGTCCAAATATCATAGGAAGTTTCTTAAAAATCCTCCCAAAATCTGTATACGATTTTAATCGGACTAGACCATTGTACATAGTGCCTGACTGATTACGTGCTGACGGGTAATACAACTTTTGTAAAACATTAATACGACCCACACTTATTTAAGAAAAAAATAGTTTGATTATATGCGTATATATGTGTATAATAAAATTAGCATATTATACTTTCCATGAAAAGTACGCTTTACTTCAATTTGAGTAATATAAATACTGTATGTGTTCAGTTGGTATTTTACTTGAATATCTATGAGTATGCGCATCCGAACTTCATACAAATTGTAAACATGCATATTTGTATGCGCATGTGTGAATATAAAAGACAATATAAATATGTAACTCTTAGTGTGACAGTTACTAATGTTACATTATGCGATAATGTACGTCTGGTACGGTCTTCAGTTTTGAATCTCAATCTATTAATTGTTCCCCGTGTCATTGCATTATTGAAACGTTATCGTTCGCTTTACATTCATCTTGACATTTCACTCTTTTACCTACCAAGGGTGCTTCATTAGTCAGACTGAATGGCGTTTCAACATCAGATGGGTTGGATTCAGTGAATATTCCAGGACTTGTTCTTGTCACTTGCTTTATGCATATTATATTTGTCGATATAACTCGATTTCTTTCTCACTTCCTGAACAAGTATAATGAACTATAGTACGGAATAGCCGATCAAATCAGATCGAATATATCAATATCATGATATTAATGGCGAAATTGCTTTAAATGAAAAAGACTCGTAAACACTTAGCCAAACACGTACATTTTTTATAAACGCGCCGTTAGGCATAAATACCGCATTCATCTTCATCGAAATGGCGTACTCGTAGGCATACATGAATGTGATTTCCGTGTGTGTTCCTTTAGAGTAGTTTTGCATGTTATTATAAAATCCCTTTTTGGTGAAAGTGCCTTCGTAACAGAAACTCTCTGAATGTCACAGAAGATTCATTTTTTCGCAAATGATCAATCAACACTCATCTCTTTGTTTTGTTTTGCTTATTATATAATAATTAGACTACACGTCTGGCGAGCTCGACGTATTTGACTGTTCACGTCAACCATCAAAGCCCATTACGGTTCGAATGTAATAATGCAATCATTCCAATAAATATAAAAGCTAAACATATGTAATGCTAAAAGATTTATGTCAGATTCCGCATTAAAGATGTGCATGATGCAACCATCGCCTGTTTATTATCGCGGTTCATAAGTAACACATTGCTCTAAACATCTTTACAGTATGATTGATATCGTAAATTGACATTATGTACGCATTAAACATTCACAACGTCTGTTCCTAATGTGTTTGATATCAATATTAAATACTTGTATCGGTCGTGTATGTTAGTATATCGCTATGTGATGCCCGTAATGCCTCTTTACTTTGCAGCAAGACATTAGCACGATATTTCCTCTCTTGATAATGCTTCTGAAGTTCTATAGTTTCCATATGTGTATATGAAAGCATTGAAACATGTAAATGTGAACAATACCAGGAAGCAGCTTCTAGACGATTAAAAAGTAAACATGTGTTTAAGCAATCGCATTTACCGATCGTGATGGTATCGTGAAAAAAAAGCATAAACAGCAGTTATCGTTGCGCTATTTAGGTTCAATGAGACTCACCAACAACGAACTACTGCGGCCCATAGAATTGTTTCTTCGAAATAATCTTACTACATCATACGCAATTAAGCACCTGTTTGATTCAGGGTGCACCGGGTGTTGAGGGAAATAAATAGCGCTTGCGGTGCAACGGGACCGATCGACCTTATCGGAACACCCGGAACTCCAGGCATAAAAAGACCCTCAATACATGACGGAGAAAACCCAGCGCTCCAGGACAAATAGTGAACGTTTGTCAAGATGTGAAATAAAAAGTACGTTTATTACCTATTGAGATTTGCTCTTATGCAGTTGTACTTTGTGCCAAGCAACGTTGTCGAAATTTCGCAAACTTAAGTACCCTTTTTCTTGAAGATTTGCTTATTTGTGATAAAGTATAAGATAAAAGTCGTATTGGTTTTATCCTTCTTTTGTTGCAAACATTGACCAAATAATGCAGGGTCGAATAAATTTCCCTATCTCCGGTCAACAGGAAGTAGTGTATTCCTACGCACGCTGTGACGATTAACATGTTCAAATATTTGACCTTTGAAATTTATTGGGACGCGTCATGAATGTTATCGTAATAGTATATATCATCCTTTTTTCCTCTTAAAAAATACAGAGAATACTAGGTCGGTGCCGAATAAAGCAAAGGTTATTTTGCGAGGCTTAGAAAATCTGAGCCACGAGACTTTGACCTAGTATTCGATATACCCCATCAATGTTCTTAGTCGTAAATTATTTCTTTAAAAATAGAATAGGACAATCGTACTTCACGGAAAATCCCAAAATTATTTTAAGCAAACATTTTTTCATTATTTTAAATGTGCCCAGCCTTATACATTACAAAAAGATCAGTAATTAACCTGTTTTTTCTGTTTATCATACCTCTACGTCCCCGATTTTTAAGAAATAATAAGAAAAAACACACTAAACAACTGCAGTTTTAGCGTGAAAGAACATGCATTGTGTCGTATGGCGTGTTAATAATGACGTCACGAGTACGCGCCCTTAATATTTGTAAATAATGTTTTTTGTTTTTTGAGTTGCATTATATGTTCAAAATATATTACTAAAAATGATTAATTTATAGTTGATTACGCGTAATATGACCATTCTTCGCCGCGCGTGACAGCTATATGTCAGCACTGCCGAAATAGAGAAAAATTTATTCCACAGTGGTTTATTTCGACAATGCACGTCGGATGATGGGATAAATTACCGACCCAGCTTTCCGCATTTATCATTTTCATTTGCTTGTTTAAGCAATTTATGACGTTTCTAGTGTGACGTCATTTCTCCCGAAAAAGACGAAACATACTAGATCTGTCTGTTTCTCTCACTAAGTCTCAGGATTTTAGGAACATCAATTTTGACATTTTTTTTATAAATATTTTTAAGCGTCGAACAAATCATAAACGTATTTCAAATTTTGTGTTTGTCATTCATAATTGCTAATCGATAGGAATACAATAATTCGCTACGGCAGGATTACGATTTCGTAAATCGGGTTTTTGGGTCAGGGTGGTTAGCATTCGATTCAAACGCTATCAAAAATAGTGTGGTTCAAAATACATTTCGAAAAGGGATGGACAAACAGAAAATGGATTTCGACAACGGGATGGAAGAACAATCGTTGTTAATTTATTGTTATAAGCAATGGTAAAAAGTTATCATTAAGGTAAATACAATTTAGTTCTTGTTTTGCTGCTGCTCTTTTTTTCATTTTTTACAAAACAAAATCACATTTCTTCTCATATTTTCAATAGGAAAGTATTAAAAGGAACAATTTAAAGTGGAACTATTTTTTTACGTGAAACAATCGGTAGTTATTCGGTCGTTTGGAATTTTGTGTATATGTAGGAGGCTCGACAAGACTAATTATATTGTTATGTCAATTGATCATTTGTCTTTGAAAAAATGTGTCCTACGGCATGAAACAGGATACATAGATTACATGGTTGGTACCGACATAGAGAAAGTGTATCCGGTTTGGCGCGAAAAAGAAAAAAAATCTTTTTCTAAGTCTCACCGGATAAGCCTTCTCCATCTCGGCACCAACCATGTATTCTCTATATTTTTGCTTAAAAAACGTTTTTTTCACTATGAAATTTATTTGCAAATCCCCATGGAATGTTTGTATTTTCCATGGGATTTTTCTTTCTTCCATGGGAATTTTGGTTTCCCCATGGGATTTTTCTCCAGGTTTTTTATGGGAGAAAAAATCCCAGGGGATTTAAAAAAAAAAGAACGTTCGTGTATGCTTAGCTATCAGTTTTAAGCTTTGTTTAAGCATTTATGCTTATTTACGTTCAAAAGTCTTTGATAGAAAAAAAATCCCATTTGTTTATGGGATTTTTTTTCTGATTTTTTGAAATATATTCATGTAACGTTCAGAAACATTTAAAAAAAATGATGAACACTTCTCGCGATTTTAACACGTTAAATCGTGTTTAAACAAAAATAAACATAGCCCATGGAGTTTTTTCTCATGGGATTTGTTTTCAATGGGATTTTTTTTTCAATGGGATTTTTGTTCCCATGGGATTTTTTTCCAATGGGATTTATTTAGGTATAAGTTTCTGAAAGCTATATAATAATAATAAAATTAATAATAATAATAACAATACTACTACTACTAATAATAATAATAACAATACTAATAATCATAATAATAATCATAATAATAATCGTGCTCAATATGATTAATTTGTACATTTAAGCGACTAACATTTTTATTCATTTTTTATTCGAGCCGAATGGTGAGTATGACAGCAATTTACCAGTACAAACAAATCTCACTTGTGTAGAGAACGATACCGTACTATACAAATGGTTTTGATAACAAGTCATATCATTTCTCGACAGAAAATGATAACAGTTTGGATATTGATGTCAACAAACTAGAATCATATTCATTAATATCATGCGAGAAATCTAGCGAGAGGAATTCTTTTTATCCCACTTTTACAGCGAAATCGGTTGATTAAAGCCCCGTTGATTAAATTTCATCTATAATCAACGGCAAGGCTATAATCAATGGCACGAAATGACGTCATCAACTGCCGAACCGGGACTACTTTTTCCCACGCACCTCGTCACCTGTATTTGCCAAGTGCATCAATAATAAAAGCAATCTCAAATGTTTGTCATTCTTAATGACCTCAAAACAAAGGAAAGTAGCAAAAAACGAGTTTTTTGTCATTTATTGTCATTAAAACCTAGTATTAGGTAAATTTAACACTATGCAAATAGGTTCTGTTGTTGTTGCTCCCCTTTGAAGAAGTCAGTTCGAGTTGCTCCCCTTTGACCGTAGAAAACAATCGTCTGGACCAAGAAATCCTGTGTTCATTTACAAGCTGTACTCGGATATGCGTCCATCTGATTTTTCTTCAAAGCATCTTTTCTACCTGGCAATACGCACAAATGACACTGCATCCCGGTGATTCTTGAGTCAACAATTGGGTGTCAACAAGTTAGGTCAGATGCTGAAGGCCATGGCAAAAGACGACGGCTTTCTCAAGCACAAGAGAATAACGAACCACTCAGTTCGCAAATTCCTGGTCCAAAAACTTCGAAATGCAAACATTCCACCCACTGAAACCATGGCCATAACAGGGCACAAAAATGTCCAGTCCATAACCAATTATTCCAACATATCTGTTGAACAGCAGCAAAAGTGATCATTCTTGCTCAGTCCAGTAAATGTAACAATCCAACAGATTCCTCTTGTTCACCTTCATGCACCGAAACTATGGCCGAAATGCAGCCTAGACAACCACTGTCTACCTTCGAACAAGTTGATCTTGATGTTCGCCCCACCCAGTCACTTCACCAGCAAATGTCTTTCTCTAGTTCGAACAACTTTGCCTCACAATTCTTTGGTGCCACTTTCAACATTCAAATTGTTAAAGTATATAATTAGCTTAAATCCAAATAATCTTTGTTATTTCGTCACGAATAACCACATATTATAACAAAGAAGCAAATATTGTGCACCTCGTGATCGACTCGATAGTTTGATATTGAAAGTGAATTGTGTGTGGTGTTAGGCTACGTTGTAAACAAATGTAGTTCCTTGTATATAACAATTTAATGTCATATTGATATCATAAAACTTAAAGATTTGCAATTCAATATGATAAAAATTGTAATTAATAACGCTCGACACTTTGTTACAGAACGATATTTTGATTAAAAAAATGATTATTTGATCAGCGGTTATTTTTGGAACGCGGAGTAATACACTGACCTTGGTTACACTACAGTCATTATCAAAGTACGACAAACACTCATGAAAACTTATTTTGTTTAAATAAAAAAGTTAACTGAACAAAAAGTGGGATAAATAGAATAATAGGTTAGTGTTGATTATAGATCAGGTTTATCATGCTCGGCACGAAAACGAAAAAGCACTCGCCAAGGCTCGTGCTTTTTGTTTTCTAAGCCTCGCATGATAAACCTGATCTATAATCAACACTAACCTATTATTCTCTATGTAGCTGTTTTGCTAGAATGTTTATATAATATTATGTACGCTCCTAAAGAAATCAAACTAAATAAGATAATTATAAAATCATTACATTTTACGCATACGCTTCTGACACCGATTTTGCTCTGTACAACCATAAATCGTCTTTTGTAACCGCGACTGCTTATACAGAATAAAGAATGCACTGAAAATGGCACGTGGTGGGTCAACCCAAAGACAAACTCAACGCGTGTACAGAAACAGATGATTTTAATATATATATATATATATATATATATATATATATTTATATCTATTTATTTATTTATGTATTGTAGAATTTTACTTGTTTATAAAATTGAAATAACCGTCGTGAAGGATAGAACGACATACAAACGCAATTTATAATTTTAATTCCATTACATGCTTTATCGACGGAGCAGAAATCCCGTAATCGTTTCGACATTATCAAAATGTGTCCGTTATTAACTTAACTAGTAGCCATTCAAATACGTTTGTCTGACCGTTTACAATTTAAACGGCCACCAGAAAAACTTTTCGAAACCGAAATTTAGGAAAAATTAATTACCCATTTTATATCTTCTTTTGTGATAACGTATGCGATAATATTCGTAAAACAATGACCGCTTGGTCAACAATTCACTTTACGATCATAAACATTTTTGTTTTAATATTGGGATAAAAACAACAAAACAATCAGTGATTTGATTCTTATTATTGTGAAATGAGAAATGATTATTACACCAGCCAAAATAGTACACTCCATTTACATAACATCATTGCTGTGGTAAACAATAGTTCGATAACATAATAAATACCACGCGAAAATATAAAATAATGCAATATTTTGCATTGTATATCGTTAATATCTATGTATTTCTGATTAGTGTGTACATTGAATGTTAACTGATTTTTGCTAGAAAAAATGTGTATTATTTTAAAGACCAATTCAATAGTGATACGTCTGGATAACAATTCAATCGTCTTAACAAATCGAATACTTTGGTTAAAATATGTGTCTTTTGTGCAAATACACTTTAATATTTGATTTAAAAATATAGTCACCAATAACCTCTTCCAGCCGCGGCTTCGTTACATAGTAACGAAATCCACTAGAAAAAAATGGGAGAAAAACATATTTTGAATTTGATCGTTCGTAGAATGCATTTTTTTTATTCAATATGTATACATGTATTTGCTCATACAACATAGTGATTGTACAAAGTTATAAAGTTCAGACATATTTTACAAGATATGCTAATATATATATTTTTTTAAAGAGAAAAGAAAATAATAACAGAAGAATAGTTATGAAAAATGATGAGTTGTATAAAGTGGGAAGAAAGCATACTGGACTTGTGTGTTTTGTTGTATATTCACAATGATCTTATAATATTAAAACAAAATATACAAAATATTATAGAAAGATGAACTTACATTTGAGTGAAATGTATATAAGTGGACAAACATTATGAGCATTTAATCAAATTCCATTTTTGTTCAAAGATTTGTAATGTATCATTACTGAGGGCTATTTTTCTTCTCAATCTGGATTTTTAGTTTAAGACTATGGGCAAAACAATTAATATTCGGTACTTGTTTTTTTGTACTTCATGTTAAAGATAAAATATTTCATCGTTATAAGAATAAAATTCACAACATTAGTACAGTCTATTGATTTCGATGAGTAAATTCCGAAACTTACATTTAAGAAAGATAGTTTAACGTTTAGTTGCTGTTGTTCGAGAAAAGATACTAATTGATTCCAAATAGGCTGAATGTGTTTGCACTCCCAAAAAAGATGTTCTATAGTTTCGATGTTTTCACTGTAGAAGTCACACATATTTGAGTTAGATAATTTGCATTTAAATAGTTATTTATTTGTAGCTATAATTCTATGGATGTATTTATATTGAAAATTTCTCAGTGTGCTTTCAATAGTTGCTTTATATGGCATGGTAAGTATGTGTTTCCATTTAAGTTCATGTTTTCCGAAAAGGACTTGCCATTTATTTTGGGTTTTGGAGTTTTATGTAGGGTTTATAATTTGTAGTGTGAAAAATATTTTATTCGTTTTGTTTTTTCGTCCACGTATGTTTTCTACGATTGTTGTTTGAGTACATGGTGTATTATTTGTATTGATCTCAGGTTTAATATGTATGGGTATGCTTTGGATAAGTGTGTAGTCCTTCAGAAAATTAATTGAAGGTATTCCGTATATGTAGCATATATCATTAAAAGATTAGAAATCCTTAATTCTGTAGTCATATAAATGGTCGACATATTTAATGCTTCGTTCAAACCAATCTTTATAGAAAAACCTCTTATTGTTTGAAGTTATGTCTTTATTGTTCCATAAGATAGTTTTACTGCTGGTTTGGGTTTCTAGGTTATGAGTGACATCACTCCATGCTGATAGAACATCAGACAGAAATATGTTTTCGTTTGCAATTTCATGAAAGATAGTATTGCTTATGTTACATTCAAAGAGGAAGGAGTCACCATATTTTTTTAGGATTTTCTGGTAGAATAATTTCCATTTATTCGTATTGGTATTATCTAGGTATTTTTTAACCCAGCTGCATTTGATTGCATTCAAGAATGAGACAGTGTTCGTTAATTGGGTACCTCCATTTTCTACAGATTGAATTAACGTTCGTTTTATTCTATCAGGCTTACCGTCCCATATGAAATTAAATATTGCTGATTTTATATCGTTCATAACATCATTTGGTGGATTTGGGGGGTCTGTTAATACATATATTAATTAAGGAAGTGCAAACGTTTTCAATACTGTGTTTTTTCCGATTAGTGTAAGTTTACGGTGATGCCATGATTTTAAGCAGTTTTTGACGATGCTGGAACAGCAGCGTCCAAGGTTTGATAACCGGTAAAAATATTCTTCACAATGGCGACCTATGTAAAAGACCGAGCCTGTCCGATTGATATAACTCGATTTTTCAGTTACTTCCCTTGGCATTCGCCACTGCGAAGGAGATTGCTCGTTGATTTTCATTGAGGTTACGCATGCGCAATTAATTTCCTTCTATATTACATATAAAATAGTTGAAGTTCGATATCAATTTTTACCATGATCAAGCGCATACCCACTTTATCATCATACATCATTCGAAAGATTAATGCATAATCTTTTGATAAAAATGCATGTCATTAAATTCTATACGCGCAAACTCAAAATATTTACCTTAGAATAGGCAAACCGGTTTTGACAGCTGTGCAGACAACCATTTTGGGCTCAAATAGTATGACCTATTTTCAAAGCCGGGAACCATCAACACAAAAAGTAGAGCACAAAAATGGCTTATTTTCTTATTGCTTACAAATATACCTTCAAGTTGATACCAAAACCAACCATTTGCAATGTATTTTACAAATCCTAGGCAGCATGCACTCAACAACGTGTGCTAAGTATCAAACTGACTGCATGTAACCCTAAAAACAGGAGTTCCGGTTTGGGGTTATGTGACCTTGATAACATTCTCCTAGCAGAGTAGTCGTTCGTGTTAATAAAGGTAAATATTAATAGAACAGCATATCCTGGGGACACAGATTCAATAAATGTATCAGAACGTTAATTTCAAATTAGTAATTTTACAACCATTTTATTTTTATGGACCAATGAAACAACTATATATTTTCTCTATTTTGTTTGATATTTGTTCTCGATTTAGTAAATAAATTGCGAATAAAACATGTAAAATTAACTTTTAACGTGATCACAAAACTAAAGAATGCGAAAGATTTCGAACCTGCAAATTCTAAACGCTGCACTGTTATGATAAAAATAGATAAAACAACATTTCTTTGTGTAATTGTCCGTCCCGCTAGCGCAGTGGTAAGGACGTTCGCTTTTTCACCTTTACGACACCGGTTCGATTACCTCTCCCGGCGCAATGTTATATTTTGTATGTTTTGTGGTCACCATTCCGGACAGGTGTTTTTTCCGGATAATCTCATCCCCCCCGCAGCATTTGACCATATAAAAAATTAAAAAAGTATTTCAGTACAAAACAAATAGCTGGAAATTGCAACTATCATTCAAAATTCGTCCCAACTGTCGTCAATCTAATCTTATAAGGTAGGAGTGCTGGACACACTCCGGGTCCCAACATTATGCAGCCTCAGCGCGGAGGTATTTCATAACCTTGGAAAAACACAAATACACACACTGGGTGCAGCCTAGGCGCGTATAGACTCAAACAAGGCAACAAACTCAAGTGCGGACACAATCATTTAAAATTTACATATTGAATACGATATTCTAACAGAAATTACACAACCACCTAAGTGTACATACCATGTTTGATATTTCGTTCGATTGATAGATTTCAGCATATACATGTATAAGGTCATTTCGCTATTAGTAAACTTATCCATATGTTCGTGGGCGAACTCGGATAGTCAAGTGCTCATACGATTGAGCTCACATGGTCCGGCTATGTGATCATACCTACTTTCAAGAATCATCATGAAGGTATTGCCATACTTAATGAACAAGAATGTGACCCGCCTCCCAGTTTCGCTCAATGGGTCAAGTTACCCACGGGTACTACTTCCCCGTACCCCTAAACTTTTTTTCGTACCAAAAATGTTTCGTACGCAAATTTGTATCGTACCAAATTTTTTTTTCGTATCCAAAATTGTCGTAGCCAAATTTTTTATCGTACCCAAATGTTCGTATCAACATACACAATTGTGGTGATATAGATAAACTTAAATTGATGTTTTATATCCATCCTTTTCAAAAGCATCGTCACACCAGTACTGCCAGTACTTTGATTATAATTCTGTAATTAAGGTTGTATGTTTTTAAGAACTGATTCTTTTTCATTGTTTGTGAAAGTAATTCCTAACGTTGTGGCTTCATCGGATGTCCATTTGTGTATTTCGATGTTTATGAAGTCCCTCCGCGCCTGAGGCTGCATTATGTGAGAAACCAGAGTGTGTCCCTACACTCCTTCCATGTCATATTTTCTGACTCACTAAAGTTGGCATTTTGAATGATAACTGCAATTTCCAGCTTTTTATTGTTTACTGAAATATTTTTAATGTTGAGTTGGTCTTGTGCTGTGGGGGGAAACCGGAGTCCACGGAGGAAACCCCACCTGTCTGGTATGGTGACCACCAGGGGCGTTCCTAGGGCTATTTCAGCTATACGCACAACCGAGCAGCGAAGCTGCGAGTGGGGGTAGGTGCAGGAGGGGGTCTCCCCCTCTTGCTGCGGGGTTTGTGGGGTCTCCTCAAAGAACATTTTGGAAATTTCATTGCAGATGGTGCGTTTTGGTGTTATCTTTCAGCCACGTTTCGGCAATTGTATTCACCAATTTCTTGCTTGAAAAATACCAAAAAAGGAAATATTTTATTAAACATTGTCAACAGCAAATAAACTTTGGACTATACAAAAGTATAAAGTTAAGATATGTATATTTTTCTAATGATATTTAAAAGAAAACAAAAACAACTAGGAAGTGTTTATATTAACATAAAAAAGTAAATTGAAAGATTCTAATGGGGACCGAACCGCTGCCCTTCAGGTCAATAATGGGCCATTATGACGACGTGCTAACCGATTGCGCTACAGGGGGAGTACTGTGAAAGGTAATCGATTTTTTAATATATAAACTAAATTGTGAAGAATCACTTCGAATAAAGATGTATACAATAATTCTAATGACAATTACTTTGGGCATTCCCTATAGTTCAATCATGATTGAACGTCCAGAAATGTGAAAATTCAAAGAAAAGATAGATTTCAGGTATACATTTCAAAATCTAGAACGGGTAGATCTTGTTTGCTGGTTTACATAATTTTACCCGAAACCCCTCACTTTTAATTGCATTGTGTATGCTTAGGAACGCTCCTGACCACCAACCAAACTCACATGAGCCGGGAACGGGAATCGAACCTGGGTCGCATATGTGAGAAGCGAGCGTTCCAACCACTGCGCTAGCCGGAGGGCCTTTGCAAATCAGTTGTTGTTGTTGTTGTTGTTCAGAGTTTATTTACAGGTCCATGCGCGCCCCTTCACGGGGTCATTATGGATTGACCTGCCCCTGTGACCTTTCAGGAGATAAAGAGTAATTTGGAGCCAGAATAGGTCAAATTTACCCCGGATTTCCGGGTATTTCGCTAAATGATTTTTATGTTTAGGAAAATTCAGTGCACACTGGCAAATAAGACCTTAATTTGACTTGTACTGTGTGCGGATTATGTGATTTTGATCAAGTGTAGTGTTTTGTATGTGAGTGATGTGTATGTGAGTGTTTTATAGGTGTCTTCTGTGGAGTGGTTTGTGTATATTTTGTGGCGAGTGATTGTTGTCCATTTGTCTGGAGCGGGAGAGGAGGATTTGTCAGTTGTTTACGATCGTCGGTCAGTCGAGGTAGGCTTTATCTCGTCCCAGTTCCCAGAGCGCAGAACACCCCGCCCCGCACCAGCGAACTCACGCCCGCCCGCGCCCGCACACGGTCATGCCCCGAGCCCCCAACCTCTGGAACCTCCCGAGACTACGCACCCTCATCTATCCTCTTGCTGCGAGCGACAACAGATCAGTCAAAAAAGCCGACCAAGGAGTATCACAAAATCTCTTCTAGGGCCACCATCGTCCTTTCCCACCCGCCCGCCAAACATCTAACCATGCATCAAGCTGGGCTAAATTAATTTAAATTTTACGTTGTGATTGCTAATAAAATTAGTTGGTTAAAGTACTAGGAAATGATGTAAGAATGCCGTTGTTATATCATATATTGTATTATTTTACTTTTCGTTATTATTATGTTGTAAAAAATCATGTTTTCTTATGGCTATGTGTGGTTGATGTGCTCTCCGCCCAGAGAGAGCAGTTAGTGGGGGTTCGAGCAGGAAACAGAAAAACGCCCCAATTCCAGAGGCGCCCGTGGTTATTTTATATGCCCGGTGTTTAGCATCGATACACTGCACCCCTTTTTAACGTCCCTCGCTGAGGAAATATTAGTACATGGTGTTAGTATTGGTACATATATAAATCTACTGCATTGTGTCCTATTTTATATTGGCATGGGCTGTCTCTGTTGTTATTATGGATATTGTTTGTAAAATGTTGTGAGGACCAGACTAGATTTGAAAGATCATTTACTTGACAAAAGAAGAGATGGGCTGAGTGTTTGGGGTTTGACTAAGATGCATATTTCATTGGGGATATACGGGGAAACAATTTCAGGATATATTCCTTCTTTGATGAAACACTATTCGGGCTTCGTTTTTAGTGTGAGCATAAGCTCACACTAATATTACAGACCATATTTTGCAAATCAGTATGTGATTAGAAGCCTTAGGACCGGTATGAGAGACAACCACTGCCTATTGCAGCAGACGACAAATGCTATAAAGAGCGTCTGCTAGGAAAGATAACCAGCACATTTGCCTGTTTATAAATTACCGCTGGTACAATGCAGAGGGTTTATATGAATAATAGTGTTTAACAGCTTGTAAGATGAGATTGTCCAGTCTAGTCTTTATCATTGAAGTATGTACATATTGGCTGCTTTCAGGGAAAAAGGGGCTTAATGCTTGTCAAATAAAATTAGCCTGTGCATACTGATTAGCCTGTGCAATGCGCACAAGGTAATCAATGACGATAGTTTGCAACACCTACAATGCATTTAGCTCTTTGATTTCCCATTGTGGTCGTGGGGTTATAATGGTTTGGTATTAGAGAGAGCGCGCACGTTAATGATTCTGATAATATGGTGACAGAGGCAGCAGCCCTATGTGGTATTGTGCTTTGATCGGAGAGTAGCGTGATCTGTGTCGGTGTTGGGCGCTCTGAGGGCGCAATCCGGGTACATAGGTACATAAGAAGAGGCAGATACAATTGTTAGTGTACCAATTAGATGTAATCATCTGTTATTTTCGCTGCAATACAAAGAAAAACAAAATATGATAATTACCTTCACCTCTCTTGTTTTGGTCATCTTTGGTGGGTCGCGTCGGCAGATTCATAGTTTCTCTATCCCAGCCGGCACGCTCCGACCAACATATTTTATTGTTATGCATATGGCAAAAACGTGGTCATATAAGAATGGTGCGCTATATACACCTGTAGGTGTTGCACTGTATCTCAAATGAGTTCCTTACGTTCGAACTTATTGTGGCTTCCGGTAGTTCGTGGAAGTGAGTTGTCTTTGTGCACTCCTCTGTTACGTCGTCGTCGGTTGCTGTGTGCTGGATGCAGCAGAAAAAAGACAGCACGGGTGGGGGGGGGGGGGGGGTATCGCGGAGCCCGGATGCTGTTAACCTGATTGATAAATGGTTTTCAAGGGGGGGGGGGGTTAAAATGCATCTATATTGTTTTTAGCCATAGTGGTTACCGAGGCTGAGTGACCGTTATATTTGAGAAAGCGTAACCTTCCGTCGTTATATCAAAGAGTGTTGTTGTTGCTTAACTGTGTTTTAGTATGCAGTATGGCTGTCCGTTCCCGTCCATGGCGTTTTCACAGGGCACAGACCACGGGGCCCCATGGCGCTCGCCGCTGTGGCCCGTCGGCTTTGTCCTGTGATGGGGTAACTATAGGTCTGTTGTCATATTATTGCTATGCACGGGCCTTGATAATACCGTATGGTTTAGTCGGAGCAGGGCCAGCCCCATGACGCTCGTCGGTGAGACCCGTCATTCGTGGCCCGCCCGGGGGAACCTCTTATGGCTATAGTCCATGGCTCGGGTTCGGCAGATAGGGAACATGTATATTTTATATGTATGTTTGTTTACCTTATTTACCTAAATGTATATTTATCCTGGTTACTTTTTTACTGAGGTTTGAGTTAGTCGCAATTATTATAGATACGTTGTACTATATTTAGTAAGTATTTGGAGGACGAGTTGCACTGGCACGCACTTTATTATGATCACATATGCAAGGAACGCGTTTTGTTTATATACATATTTTCGATATTCCGATAGGCTTAAGGGAGGTTATTTAGTCAAGTAAAACGCGAGATTTTTTGGGATGCCTTTTTATAACTCTTTTTTTATTAATTATATGCGGATATACAGCTAAATTTATGATGAATTCCATTATAAGTATGTATTCAAATGGATATTGGTACATATATATGGTGTTCATAAAATATCTTAGAAGTATAAGGTCACATGCCACGCTACTAAATCTAATTCACTCATCGTGGCGCTCTTGCATCTCTGAGGCGTTGTGTAAGACCGATGCTCTATTTAATATTATATTCGCAGGTATTTTCGGCTTATTTGTTAAATTGCTTAGGACGCAATAATTCAAGTGTATTGATATTTTATCGAAGTGAGCTGAATGATGTTTCTGGCGGTATTCAATTTCCTATGTGTTCATGTTCCACGTGCTTAAAGACGGTTTATCGCACTTTATTAGTAGGCGTTTCAGGAGAATGGGTAATAAATGCAATTCAGTATGTGCTTAGAAGCCTTAAGTACGGCAAGAACCACAACTCACTTTGCTTAGAACGATTACCACTGCCTGTCTGCAGCAGACGACACATGATTCTGCTCTAGCAATGAATGTATATACCAGCTTGTAAAACGACATTGGCCAGTCTAGTGTTTATCATTGAAATCTGTACATATTGGCTGCTTTCATGGAAAACGGGGATTAATGCACGCCAAATAAGATAAGCCTGTGCATACTGATTAGCATATGCAATGCGCACAAGATAATCAAGGACAACAACAGCGAACAACTTCAGTACCTTCAGCGCTTTGATTTATAATATACAATATGCCCTATGTTATATGGCGTATAGCTGCTAATATATGTGTGTATAAAATATGTTAACCGTCTTTGTTTTTATGTAATAAAATCATACTCAAACTCTACGAATTAAGGATAAACATTTTTTATGAGCTGTAAAAGATTCATACAAACAACAATTATTATCTTTTTCAATGCAGACTCTTTAAAAACTGTGAGTGCGGACCCAGGATCCTGCGATAAATCAAAAGGAAAGGTACTTAAGGTACTTAAGCTATGTTGATGAAACTAGGACATAGTCTTCAATAAATACTGTTTTTGAGTGAGGTAAAACTTACAAATGTATTAGGTATCCAATTGACGTGTATCGTGGTATTTTGAAATTTGAAGTCCAGTTATTCTCGTGACGTACCATAATGAAAGAAGTGGATATGAATTTTAACGCTTCACATTCATAAATTAACCGTAAAGTTATAGCATGCTTAACATGAGTGTTTTAAACCCCCCGATCAAACGTGCGCTTCGAATATGTAACCCGAAGAAATAAATCTGTTCAACTAGGAGCTCACAATTTGCAGTAAACGTGTGGTGTTTGAGTGTATTTTGAGATCTTGTATAAAATACATTACGCTTGCATAGATGACTTATTATTGTTTCAAACTACGCTCACGAGTCTATATCTATTTGGTCTAGTGTTGACTGTCATTTGCTTTTCATAATAATAAAAAAATATGTGTTGCTTATGTTGTTCGATAAACAAATGCTAGCTTCCTTTCAAACGTCTATAGGCTCATATTCGTTTATGAGTTATGCGAGTACGACAAGTGTTAAAATGCACGACCTATTAAAAACATAAATCAATTTGCGATCTTGTTTCATGTACTTGGTATTTACAATAATGATGATGCATGTAATATGGACACGAATTATTTCCTTCTTTCTATCAAAGGGCACTGCAAATGTGTATTTCAGTGCAAGCATTGAAAATTGTAAGGTAGCTAAATTGTGTAAAGCGGACACGAATACAACGACTGTCAATGGTTATGAAAGTAATGTTATATTACATTAAAATATATTTTTAAACAATAATTTGCCACCATTACTTAACCAGTGCTCAATACCTTTAAACGACTACTATACACGATTTCGATGTCCACATGTTTTTTTTTCATTAAATCAACACTAAACCATAAGCTAATCATCATGTATTATACCGTTAAACACACTGTTTATAGCACCATTAATAAATTATTTTATAAATTAATAAAAAAATGTAACGAACAAGTCTATTATGACACCGACACATTGACTCAATTTTTGTAGCAACCGAAATAGCGTTTATGCGACGCATTTTACCAAAAGTGGTCATGCCTTGCGAACACGAAGTCGTGTTCTGATGTACAGAGAACATTTTTTGTTACTCCATCCTTTGAACTATTATAGTTTTATATCCATTAGCGTGTTTGAGTTGAAACACAAGTTATACTGTCGTAAATATTCATTTCTTGTCATGAATATGCATATGTATTTAAAGTAATGCCGTATTTTTTGGTATTTGTGCTTCCCGCAGTATAGTTCAAGCACGTTGACATGATATGCGCGTATTAGTTTGACAACTACATAGTTTATACTCAGACGTTCTTCTTATTGTATTGATTCTTAGTCGGGAAATTATACTGCCGTCTTTTCGTTTGATCAATTAAAATGATGTTCTTAAGACCTGTGTTTTCTTTGTAGCGAGATCATGGTTGTAAACCGTCTATTATTTTTATAAAGCTTTCTATTAAACATGAAGCGTTATTAGCCGGAACAAAACATCCATATTATATCCATATTATAGTTATCCATAATGCAAAGAACATGAAATCAACATGTCGCTACTAAAACTGAAGACTGTGCTTTTGAGCCTGTCTCTGGGTGTGTGTGTGCGTGTGTCCACGCGAGATTTGTACGTGAGTATATGCGATTGCTTGGAAATGTAGCAGAGCAAATGAAACAACATCATAGTTTTCTCGATTGTGAGGCTTAAATAAAACAACACACACTTGTTTACATTGTTATATAATTTAAGTAGGGTATATATGTTAACCAAAGACAATCTTTTAAGAAGAGGTTGTTTATTTTTGCAAAAGGGACGAATCTTTAATCTTAAATGAATATTGAATACAAATCATCCAATAATTATTCAAAACCCACAAGGCATAGAAATAGTATACTTCGTTAATTTTAATATTTGCGGTGCAATCTTACTTCAGATATAGATATTTGGATAACTAAGTGTCTAATATTTCAATTTATCAATAATTGTTCATATCAAAATTGACAGATATTCAAATGAAATGCATTTGTTTCCAAGTATGGTACTAAAGCAACCAATAATCATTTGTATTAGCTCGTTATAAATAATATGCTGTCAATTTACCTGATTATTGCTATTTCAGTAACATTTAAGTACCAAACATGACAATATCACAAAAGATGCAGTGAAAGCGATGATTGAACATTGAACATTAATTCAGCACACAATGACATTGTCATAAGACAATACGAATGGAGTTGTTCGGGTAAGGCGCTATATAGTAACAAAACAACTGTCGTGGGCGTAAGTTAAAACTTTTTTTTTCATTTGATGATATGTGTTTTATACATAATACCAATATCAAATAATTGTATATCACATGCGTACAATAACATTGGCACCGTTTAATAATCATGTTAAACGAAAACTTTATTTCTGTGATACATTTATCCAATTAACAAGTGAAAGAATTTAATATGTAGAACCTGTCAAAAATAAGTCCATACGGTCAGCAATGAATGGAATTTATATTTCCTGTAGTAACACGGTCGATCGGTTGATACAAGCACTTGGGAGCAGCACATTTTTTTTTATACGTCAAGTATCCATGGCGGGTTCATCGTGCGCAACATAGTCGTTATTGAAAACTATAAAATCTATCTGTTGTTCTATATTTATTTCAGGTTATTGCAGGTAAGAAAATAACATATGTTAATGAACTTGTTTTGTAATTTTAATTGGACATGCTCGGTTAGTTACTGCACATATTAAACAAGATTTAGCATCTGAGAATAAAGGAATATGCACTTAAATCCGTTTCAAAAGTTAACTAAAGGATATAAATTTCGCACAAAAGAAATTAAAAATACGAGCATATGATACAAGAAGTATTTTGATTTTGACATTTTGCTTATAATACAATTATGTCAAATGCTCCTTTAATCATACGGGATATTAGTAATTTATTATGTATGTAAATGTATCAACGAAGTTAACGAAGCTTAAGTTTAAAAAAATACGGTCCAAAATAATACTATGTTATAGATTGCACCAACCCTCGAAAGAACTGTCTGTCTGTCTGTAAGTCTGTCCTTCCGTCTGTCTGTATATCTGTCTGTCTGTCTGTTTGTCTGTCTGTCTATCTGTCTGTCCGTCTGTCAGTCTGTATGTCTGTCTGTCTGTCTGTCTGTCTGTCTGTCTGTCTGTCTGTCTGTCTGTCTGTATGCCTGTCTGCCTGTCTGCCTGTCTGCCTGTCTGCCTGTCTACCTGACTGCATTTCTGCCTGTCTGCTTGTCTGCCTGTATGTCTGTCTGCTTTTCTGCTTTTCTGTCTGTCTGTCTGTCTGCTTTTCTGACTGTCTGTCTGTCTGTCTGTAACACAATCAGCCAAGATAGCGATCCCGACTGACTTTATGATTGAATAAAAAAATCATAAATTATCTTATTTATTGTCTCGAATGGTATCTCAATTGCGTAACAGAATGTCAATAGAAAAGAAATAAATGTATTGTTGAAAACTTTACGATTACAATGAGTGTTCCTGATCCTAATTACGATCGCGAAAGGATAACGAAGTTTGAATACACACCTTTCATATTGTTGTATCGTTATTATATACTGATCAAACAGTGCATGCAGCAGGAAGCGGTCAAAAGATAAAGCGAAATCGTTGTTCCTCGCGCATTTAAACATATTCACGGAAATACTGCAATATTTGAGTTAAAGCATATGTTCTGTTACCGTAACAAATGAAAACAACGAAATCCAACGCTCAAATAGATGCACAAAGGAAACACGCGACTTTATGAAAATAACTATCTTGTAGCTTCGGAACCATATTTTGTAATAGGCCGTGTCGTTTCTATAGAACATCCCTATCAGGAGTGGTTTATCAACATTTAGCCATGACAGCGACAATACTTTATTAAACACCCGGAATATTAACATAGTATGACAATGCTTATTGAAATGAGGGTACATGGCAAATGAATCATATATCGTTGACAAATAAACATTTTTATGTTTAATAAAAAAATAAGCTGAAAAATGTGCATTTGCATACAATGGATTGCAAAGTTATTGATGAAATGACAAATAAAGCCGCTACAGCAAACCTGTAATAATTGTGATAGTTATAATAATGATAATTATACATGCATCACACAATTATTGATTGGATAACATATAAACAGGCAAAAACGGGCTTGTAAAATTATATGCGCGTGTAAAGGATATAGTAACCATCTCGTTATTAGGGAATACTAAATTGTGTTATCAGATGATATAACATAATGCGAATAACTATGAGTCTTTATAATTACACATTAGAGTATAAAAGCATTATATAACATTTATGTACGTATAATACATACCTATTGTTGCAAAGGCGCTGTTTAAGACTGTATAAAAGATACTATTAAATACTAGCATAGACTCGAATACTTATTCGTAAAACTAAAATTTACATTTTTGCTAGCTCCTTGACTGGCTACCTATTCGAAATTGAAAAATAGAAAGCCATAAGGCTTGAAAATCTTTTAATAAACGATAACAAAATGATAATAATGATCATAAAAGACATATAATATTTCTTTCTAAGACTTTGGCGAGCTGCATTGACTGTATATTACTATTAAATACTTAGACTAGACTATTTATTCGAAAAAAAGAGATAAAAAGTTTTTATGAAACCTACACAATAACGAATATAAGAAGATACATTCATATTGACATCACCGAAACTATACATTTTCGCAAGCGTCTTGTCTTGGCTACGTATTCGAAATTGAAACTAAAGATATCCATTAGGCTTGAAAATGTTTAAATACATGACAACACAGTTAAAATAATGATCAAAAATGGCATTTAAATGTTCTTTCTAAGAAAGATGATATAAGAATAGTTTAAAAGAAATATCAAACAATCGCAAACAATGAGAATGAGAAAACACTGTAAGTCTATTTTATAGCAAACCCTTGTGTTTATGTATTATTTAATTGTGTAAGTTATTTATCTATAAAGAAAATATGTATGCATTCGATATAATCATTTGTATCTTAATTGTGTTTACTTATGTCATGCTCTATTTTTTCTGACGCATCTGAATTTACAGAAATGTCTGTGAACAAAGCCTACTTCTCATAGCTGGCAAGACCTGTGCCAATTAAGGTTAAACAATAACTAAGGCGTCTTAAGTCACATTTTAAAAGCAATAAGTATGATACAACACTCTGACTATACTTCCCACGCATTCAAATCATGCTGTATGTGTTTGTTAAACTGAACAGACACAGCCGTCGTAGTACGCGAGCAAAGCGTAACAAAAAACATGCCCCATTCCTTCCCGAAACAATTCCCATAGGGTAAATATCGTGCTAAAAAGCATACTATATTCTCACGATTGTGGAGTTCTTCTCACTTAATAATATAAATAAAGCGGCAAGTGTTGTCAATATTTCGTGATTAAATGCATTATAGGAAAACTGATAA
Source organism: Dreissena polymorpha (assembly GCF_020536995.1). NCBI lineage: Eukaryota > Metazoa > Mollusca > Bivalvia > Myida > Dreissenidae > Dreissena > Dreissena polymorpha. The sequence continues at coordinate 56,007,025 of NC_068362.1, forward strand.
CATGCATACCGTGAACCGAGACATGTATTAAGATTATGTTCAGCATATTAAATGTTAAACATATACCGTCAGTCCTAATGTACACATTACACCGTCCACAAGTATTCAACAAAATATAAGTATTTGTATTCTCTGTACAAAGTTGTTTTGGCTATTTGAAAACATATTAATTTAATTTTAATCAAGAAGGGAATCTCTAAGATATCCGTTCCTTTCTCACAGAAATTATTTAACAAATGTGATACTTTTGCTTATACTTATGCTGTTTTATGCTTATAATTTGACAAACTGAACTCATCTTTCAAAACAAGAAAAACGTATTGAATTACTATTATATTATATAGTCAGATGTAAACAATTCGATCGTGCACCTTCAGTTCTGATTTCTCCTCATGCTAAATTGTTCATGCGCATGCTCACGTTGTGCGTACATATGCTCATATGATTATTTGTACTCACATCCAATATAACATTGAACAAAACTACTCTTTATTGTTAAAAGAAACATTTAGTTATTCAGCTTTCTCTTGTCCCGGATGTTTTTTCTATGATGACGATTATCCTGAAACATGCGATTAGAACAATTAGCTTTGTTATGATGAAGATCGAGTGAATAAACAATATAAATTAAAATTATTAACAAACATATTTTAAGAAATGTTAAGACATCAAAACTAGTCAATTTGCGGTGGAACACCAATATTTTACTACTACGGCTTTATATGTGCATTTTTTGCTCAGTAAACAGTCATTAATTAAGTGATGATAATAGCAAAAAAGACGTTTTTGTTGTGTCATGCCCTGTAATGAAAGACAACTTCCAATATAAGTATGATATCTTAATTCAGAAAATGTTATCAATTGGATTAGGTCTTTGATCAAACAGAGTATGTGAAGTCACTGCAAAATTACTTATTTATACGTGACGTTTGTTTGACAAATTGATATTTGTGTATTTAAATGATAAAAAAAGACAATGAATTGAAAAAAAGAATCTAAATAAGGTACTAGGTATTATTTTATCAACATTGTTTGTCGAGCTCATTAAATATTATAAGCAATAACAACTGAGCGAACACATAAGCATGTATCATATATTCCAGATTTCTTGAGCATCAAATATAACAGATAACATATAAGTCATTTTGTCAATAATGCAGTTCAATATCATTTTTATCTAATTAATACAATTGTATAAATAAATGTACCTTCTATAGAGATAACCGTAGATACATTTAACGAAGACATGTTTATTAAGTTACAGCTGTAAGTTTAAGCATACGTTTGTTTTCGTTTCTTTTACGGATTTTAATCGAATGTATGCGGATTTGCCTGCAAAAATTATGTTTTCTCTGACAATTTAATATACAATCGGTCAAACCAGTCGCTGACGCTTGATTAGAATCTCACAAATAATTTTTATGATAAAAAAAATCAGTCGGATCGTATATGTTTGTAATACATGTCATATTTGTCGTATGTGAACTATAATAGTTGAACCCATTGCAGGTACGTTTGGTTCTGGTTATGGGTGATTGCAGAACCAAACTGTAATCAGTTTTACTCAAAACGGATGCATAAGTAAATAATATGTCAAGGTCATAAGAAACTTAAAAGTACTTACTGTATTTTCCCACAGCCAATGCAATTTAAAAACTATACTATAAAATGTGCAATGAATGTAACTGTTTGGATATCTAAATGGCGAGTTTGTTTTCGGAAAAGATTGCAAACATTGCACAAGATTTTTGTTTTTTATTCTGCTGATACAACATCCTTCAATGACGGTATATTATTTATCATACTTCACGATTACTGTATTATGTGTGGGTTTAGATCTTCATTTACAGTTATGAAGCTTTTTATAGATTATATAAAGTATGATGTAAATTACGAAGTTGCACATTGGTATCCAAACTCAAGTATATATTTGATATGTATTGGAATCCATTGCAAACGTTTATTTCTATACGATCCTGGCAACGCCGTTTTCAAAGATACTTTCTTAAGATATTTATGTCATATGATACACTTGACTTAAATAAATAAAACAATTATTTAACATATAATACTTGTAATATTCATATATTACGTCAATTATAAAAACAAGTAAATTAAATCTTTATGTGAAATCTAATTGCGGTGGATCATAATGTCTAGAAAAATAAATAAACTTAAATTGAAAACAAAGGCTTTACAAAAAATTTAATAGCGAAATAATCATTCAAGCATGTGTACAACGAAGAGGGAACTTTACATTATAAACACAACTTGCTGCAATTATATAATAAAGGTACAAAATCGTATAATGTTATTGTTATGCATTACACTTAATGCTTTACAATATATGCCTACTTTTTCACACGTTTAACATTGCATATTTATTAGTGTTTGCAGTAACTGGATGCATTTAAAGGCTATCAGGATATTGAGCTCGGACATATTAAAGCAACAACAATTTCAGCATGCCTGCATCCTGATGACACATATATTAAATCGTATCATATCAGACTGATTAAATTGACATTTTTGTGACAAAATGACGTCATTATTTCAGCGAAATTCTCCAGTTAAATTCGTTAACAAGGTAAATAAACGGTAAAAAAAGCATGAAATAAAAAGACAATTTTTGGATTCGGTGAAATATCTTGTGATCACAGAAAATGTATATTCTCACTCTTGGCTGCGCCACTCGTGAAAATATTATTTTCTATGATAACTCGTGAATTAAAATCGATATTCCACCATATCCAACAATTATCCTCTATATTATTAATTACTTGTACACAAATATGTGACGATTTCGATCATATTTTAATTATGAATCAAGCAAGCAGTCGTGTGTCTTGTTGTCAAAAATGTTGTCAGTTAAGAAAACTCAATTTACGAGATGTTACTTGTATGACCTGGGTAATGCAAAACACTATTGTATAGATGCATATCTTGAAGCCATATTGTCTCCATATTACCTAATTACTGAAAACGTTATTAAATTACATATTGTAATTTTACAGGGTATTGCCTTTTATTGTTTAACTGAAATCTATCCGAGTCATGGGGTAATCAATTCAATTAAAAACAAACAATATCAGGCGTGTTCATTGCATAGTGTTAGTGGATACTTACGATCAGTGTCTTAATAAACTACTAACAAATGGGTACTACACTATAGCAAATATTGCAAATGTATACATAGACTATAAATTGAGAATACCCATGCTTTGGTTTAGCATCATTAATGTTGTCTATATATACCAAGCAATTATTTTCGTGACAGCCATTTGTAGGAGCGGTAAAGCAAACCGTAATGTGAGACTGTAACTAAACACATTAAAAAAATTACACTTCATTTTAAACAGCACAATAAAAATATTCAATCAAAAGCTTTAACAACAATTACCCAGAATAAGCTCATTTTTAATATGTTCTCATCTGTTTTCTCATTCAATTATCATCGACAATGGTTGATTGCTCGGTATTACTACAAACCATTTCACGTACATATATAAATAAAAAACAAGGGAAAACTTACGAAAAACACGTGTGACATTGATTGATAACAAACACTCATTATTCCATGGTAAATGCAAATGTGTCTCTGGTTAAATATTTATTTAACTCTACTACTGATAATTATATATATATGTTCGAATGTTAATACTTTGGTCAAATTATATTAAAATATATTAAATCTAACTATAAACATCGCACAGGACTAAACATTTAACACACATATAGCACTAATGAATATTTAAACTCAGAAATAATATTGTAAGATATTTTTTTCAATATCCGCTTGTTATTAATTCAAGGCACTCGACCATAAACAATTTACTTTAATACACTCATCACCGCATTTGGAACACTCACGATATGTCCTCTGTGACATGATTGACACGTTTAACGATTAGCGTTTAGGATGAAGAACGTTATCTCACTTCCCTAAAGACATGTCAATCAAAACTAACGAAAGCGTCTTTGAAAACATTGAAATCAAACGCACAACAATGATTTTAAAGGAAATGTTTAGATGTTAAGATGTTATCATTTATGCTTGATGCCTTAACGAACTATAACAAAACTCCTGGCCAAATGACGTCTTAGTTATTAATTATGAGATACCATTTGGTCACATGATGAAATTAAATAAAACAATTTGTGTTGTTTAACTGTTTCCTAAATATTAAAAACCATTATTAATCTTAGAAAACATGTATGTTGTATTGTCATCATTATATTATTTGCAATATTAAACACTTGTTTGCATTGTTTGGCTTATTGGATGTTTCTTCTGATGGTTTATTAATCAAAACTACACAATTCACATTATTAATCATCGAAATATCAAAATGTTTTCTGTGTCGTTTCTTAAGAATTGTGTTTACAGCGCACAGTTGTATTTACTTTTTACATATAAAGTTCTACTAGGCCAAGGTTCATAATACAATAGAATGATAACGTTTTCGCTATTTGTGCATAGTGAAAGATCAATCTTCAAGCAAAATGCAGTTAGTCGGTGAATAATGTACATAGCAATAACGACCTGTTTACTATGTCGCAATATTCTCATATGCACTCAGACTAGCGGAGTACTTTAAAACTGTTATCATCGTTATCAGTGTTAGCTGAACGAAAGCATTCGTGGTTTCATGGCCTCAATACATCCGTTTGTGTTTCAGGATTTTGGTATACATATTTAAAAAGACGGTGCTAAATCAGTACATGGTGCGATACCAATAGTAAGATACTCGTGTTCAAGGCTCTCTTTACGTGTTGTTTTATATAACAATTTTCATAAGACACTCAATTGAAGGTTTTACAACGAATATGAACATAATCATGTAACATAATATGCATGTTAAATATGTCATCATAGTTGTAAAGCATATTCATACTATGCACGATTAATGTAAATACCAAAAAAATATGATTTCTTAGAATATTTAAAAACGATTCAATTAATCATCAACATTTGAATGATTAAACTCATGTTGATATGGATTGCATATATTTGAGATTAGGATGTTAAAACGGTCAAGCCATGATATATAAAGTTTCTTAAAATATTTAAGCTTGATATTTCTTGAAAAACGAAGTAACAGTGTAAAAAGGTGTACGTTGTATTTGTTTTCATATAAAAATTGGCATGCTACCCGTGTAAATAATTTGATCTTTGTTGCCTTATTTAATTTGAAAACAAAATCACATTAATTAATCTGTTATGATATTTGATATGTGTTTGATGTACTCCAGGCATAGAATTTTCGTTGTTAATTCACTATCTATTGTTGAAATACACAAAAAATTATTTTACTAGTAGTGTAATGTTCTGAAAGAAACACTTTCGAAGGTAATCAAAACAAATGATATTCATTCCGCATTTAGTAATAATAGCATAAGCCCTAAGCAATCGTATTTGGTATCTTAACAAACTAGACAAAAGGCCCAATGTGCATCAAAATGGAATCTAAACATGGGAGCATCCTTTGTAAAGCCACAGCGATTTACTGCATATTGGTGTATTTTACAACATGCAATACATGCAACACACACCAATTAATATAAGTAAGTACCCTTCAGGAAAATTGTGTTATTTGGGAAAAACGTGTTTCTGAATTCCCAAGACATTAAAGAAACGTATTTAAGATAAACTTTACAAAATTGTTTTAATTAATTTGTAAATGAAAGTAAGAACATAATTGATATTGTTTAAATCTTTAAATGCAGCTAATACTTTAGTTCATCGCAAGTATAATAAGATTCATAAATCGTAAACGGGTAATCATTGAAAAAAAAAGGCTACAGTAAATTATAATGCATTTGAACAAATATCGCCATAAAACCGTAATCCATACGTAATCGTATTAATCAATCGAGTTGGAAAGACTTTTGCAATACTTAGACTAGGGTGACTTAAAGTACGCCGATAGAACAAAACATTATTTAAATTATTAACACCATAAGGTGTGCGATGTTCCTGAAATGATTTCACTATGTTTGTCATATTGCAAAGTAATTACCGAAGTTTAGTCTATCAAACTCATTTGTTTCGTAGGCTTGGTCTCTGCGAGATAAACAAGTTATTGCGTGCACTTAGCCATCAATTAAATTGACACTCAGACAAAGAACGATCAATAAAGGTAAAGAAATTACCACTGTAATATGTCGACATTCATTATAAAAATGGAAGATCCTCGTTATTCCGACCAAATAATCATTAAAAATAGATTGTATTTCCATGTTAAAAAGTGTAATACATACTTTCTCCATTGAATAGTCGTATATATTCACTTGAACAATAGGGGATTATCTTTTTACAATAATTGGATGTGTACTTACTTATCTGAATAGTTTAGGAAACAAATAAATGTACAATATTATGTAATTTAATTTGGTGAAATGTATCATCTTTCGATTGAAGAAATGTTAGCAATTTGACACGATTTCAAGAACAAACTACTACATTGGAGGTGAAGTTCGATGGTTTTAACGAAGATGTTTATTTTATGTTTACTGTTTTACATAAACTACTATTTAATAACAAAGTTGACATGCATATCATTTATACACACTAACAAACCATGATATGTAAATTACTCTCAAGCGCAATGGTTCAAGCATGTGCCTGCATTAGAAAAGGTTCGTTAAAGCCAATCACGCTGCTCAAAATTATATATTATACTTTGTTTATTTCGACATTGAAAAATCTTTAAAATATGCATTATCCTGAAACGCAGACTATATAGTAATACTTAACCATAGTTGTTTTGTGTTCGAAATTTACATCCGGACGTTAAAATGCGTAGGAAATACATAACATAGAAAGAGTGTCTTGATACCACGCATTTTAACTTTCGACCATGGGCAATTCTAAAATAACTACTGGCTTTTATTACCACTATGTCTTTTAAAGCTGCGCGGCGTGTCTAACGAAACCCTGCTCATAATCATTCGCGTATGGCTTGTCTATATATAAAATGTATTTCCTCCACCAGTCCGTACATAAATGTTTTTAATACTATTGAACACAAGTGAAGCTTTTTAGGTGAACATTATACATGTACGTTTTTCTCAAAGTATTTGAAATAACAAAGTACAGAATATACATGTAGTTCAAACTTATACATTTTCTACGTTTATGTTTGTCTATTGTGCATCTGCTGACTGGCACGAACAACAAAATATATCGCGTTTTAACCACGTGCCCATGCTTTTGATTTGTTTTGTAATTTTTTTGAGAAGAGCCATAGCCTTAGTATTTCGGCGCATGAACAAATACTATATGATTTGAATACTTTCGCTAAATGTATCTGCTCAACTGTATGTCTTAGCGCGTGGTTGGAATGCATCCGCTGCTCCTATATGTTTTCACTTTCTATACAAATATCTACGTTTGCGCTGTCTGTTTAAGAATTTATAAAATCGACATAAACGTGTCAATGTATTAAACATTTCCATCGGTTCCTTTCTTTCGTTTGATGCGTGCCTTTTGCATCGAATAACTCGAATTCGTATAACACTTTGATTCTTCATTAATGCAATTCAGAAAATAACAGCTCTTGATATGACTATTTTTAGCGAGTAAAGTCTATGTATAAAGTGAATAATCATACGAAATAAACGCTAATACCTTTTTTACTGATATGTCGGAAAGCTATCGACATTTATAATTAAACAAAAGTTATAAATGGAATTAAATGGCAAAACACATGTCCATGCATGGACGCCTCAATCTTGACTTTCACGGGGTTACCCCTCTGATATATGTCTTGATCAAAAATAGTCCTTAGGTCGGTCTGTTGCTATTAGTTCCAGTGATTGAAAACACACAGGACACTTGGTTAAAGTGCAGGATATTGCAAAGGAAATCTTAAGATGTGAATGGCTTCTAAGAAACGTAAAGGCTCTTCATTAAACAGGCGAACCTATCCTATGACGCGCTGTACATCGACCGCGTCAAATATACTCATGATCGTCCACCCCCTGGCCCAGTACCGGAACTGCCCCCTCGTGGCCGTCGCAAATACGGAAGTCAGCGTCCGAATAGCGCCGGAAGTAACCATGACCATGAGCGTGAACTACCTTAGGGAGACGACCGGAAGGAGCTAACTGTACTATCATGGAATGTGCAGGGTCTTATTTCAAAATTAGAGGACAGTGATTTTTTAAACTTTATTAATTCGTATGACATTTTAATATTTACAGAAACTTGGAATGCCAAATCTACTAATATTCATATTGACAATTTTGAGTGTTTCTCTTGCCCTCGTCCAAAATGCAACAGAAACGCGAAAAGACACAGCGGAGGTGTAATTGTTTACTATAAAACTGTATATCGTGATAAAATTGAACTTATAAGTTTAAATGACAAAGGGATTATTTGGTGTAAATTATCTAAATATTTTTTTGGCTTTGATAACGATGTATATATTTGTTGTTGCTATATACCACCAGCTGATTCTCTTGTGTACAGTAATGTAAATTCTATACTACAAGATTTTGATTTCTTTGACCAGTTATCAGACGATTTAAAAATGTATTCTCAACTCGGCGATGTTATTTTAACGGGCGATTTTAATTCACGAATAGGTCACAGATCAGATCTTGTAGATAATTTAAATCTCGACCGCTATGTTGATATGCCTGAGCCTGATTTACCTACTGATTTTTTACCGCAACGATTATCGGCGGATATGCAGACGAATTCGTTCGGACATAAACTTCTTACGCTTTGTAAAGAAAATAGTGTTTTTATTGCAAATGGGCGTTTAGAACCAGGGCTTAATACATGTTATAATTTGTGTAGAAACACTGTCGGTGCAAGCACGGTTGACTATGTGATTGTTAATTACAATATGTACTCGCGTATAAGCTCTATGAATGTACTTGATTTGACCGAATTCTCTGATCATTGCCCGATTGATTTTACTTTACTTTGTGATAAATGCTTATCAACAAACCAAGGTCATAGCTTTATAAAAATTGATTGGAAACAAAATAATGTAGATTTCTTAAATCATACTTTGGAAGATAAAAGATTAGTTTTCGACGAAATAACAAATAAATTGCTATCGGACCGTGACACTATTGATAACTGTGTAGACGCTTTATCGAATACAATCTTTGATATCTCTTTTCAGCTTAACGGTAAAACTGTACACACAGGCAGTAAACAGGGTAAAATTAATCGCGTGAAAAAATCATTGTGGTTTAACGAGGATTGTAGACTGAACAAAAACGAGTTTTATGATTGTAAAAGAATTTATAAACGTTATCCTTGTGACGCGAACAAGATTAAATTTTTAGATTCCAGAAACAAATATTGCCGCGTTAAAAGGGAGACAAAACGTACATTTTTTAATAAAGAAAAGCATACTTTAGCTAAACTAAGCAAAAACAATCCAAACATTTTTGGCGATATATAAACAAATATAAAAAGAAAAATGTCTCAAACAGTAATGGGATCGACATGGATCAATTTTTAAACCATTTTAAACAATCATCAAATACTGCACATAGCAGTACATTTAATCCTAATGACACCTATGACTTGAATTTGTTGCCATCTATTGAAACGCTTGATTGTGCATTTACTGTAGAAGAAGTGAAAACAACGATATCTAACATGAAGCGTAATAAAAGCTGTGACTTGTTAGGCAATGTAGCCGATTTCTTTATTGATTCTAATGATTTTATCTCACCATATCTTACTAAAATTTTCAATTATATTTTCGATCGGGGTATTTATCCAGTTTCTTGGTGTAAAGGTGCTATCATACCAATTTTTAAAAAAGGGGACAAGAAAGAGCCTTCCAATTATCGAGGAATCACACTTGTTAATATAATTTCTAAAATATTCTCATTATGTCTACGCAACAGAATCAATTGCTGGTGTGAGGGAGAAAATATGTTTAATCCTTCTCAATTCGGTTTTAGAGACAAACGTAGTACAAGCGATTGTATTTTTATCTTACATAGCATTATACAAAATGTTCCTTTGCAGAAACATAAGTTATATTGTGCTTTTATTGATTATGAAAAGGCTTTCGATACAGTAATCCACGAAGCATTATGGATTAAATTAATTGAATCAGGTCTCAGTTGCAAAATAATAACAATGATAAAAAGTATATATGCAAATGTTAAGTCATGTATAAAAAACACACAGGATATGTCGTACTCCGACTTCTTTGATGTATCTCTTGGTGTTAAACAAGGAGAACCCCTGTCGCCGCTACTTTTTATATTGTTTATAAATGATATTAAAGATTGTATAAATGTTCAAAATCTGTCAAATGCAGATTTGCATCTGCTATCTGTCTTTATGTTGATATTTGCTGATGATATTGTATTATTTACTACTAACCCAGTAAGCCTTCAGAACCAACTTAACAATTTATACCTTTACTCTACTAAATGGGGTCTTAAAATTAATATAAATAAAACGAAAATATGCATATTTGAAAAACGAAAATGCAGGTGCAACTACACATGGTCAATAAATAACGAGAACCTTGATATTGTCAACAGTTTTGTATATCTGGGTATAAAATTCCTTTACACGGGAAATATGTCTAATACTGTAAAAATATTAAATGAACAAGCACTTAGAGCATATCATCATCTTGTATCTATTTTTGGCCGTGTCAAATTAGATGTCAAAACCAAACTAGCTCTATTCGATGCATTAGTAACACCAATCATACTTTATGGTTCTGAAGTCTGGGGCATTTATGACAACCCTGATATTGATAAATTACATTACAAATTTTGCAAAAATATTCTTTGTGTAAAACAATCTACTTCTAACTATGCTGTTCTTAGTGAATTGGGTAGATTCCCTCTAGCCGTTTTATGCAAACTTAGAGCATTACGTTATTGGATGAAAGTCGCAAATAACCAAAATTCATTATTGTACCAAGTTTTTATGGAACAAATGAATGTTTTAACCAATTTCAATTGTACGAAAAATAATCTATGGTGTCATGCTTTGAAGTCAACTTTAGACAATCTTGGTTTGGGTTATACGCTTTATTTATCTGATTTCACGTGCGACATTTCTCACATGGTAAACCAAAGATTAAAAGACCAATTTGTTCAAGAATGGAGCGATACTTTAGCTTCTCAGTCCAAAATGGAAATGTACTTGAAATTTAAAAAAAGCTTCGAATATGAAAAATACCTTGATTGTATATCTAATGAAAAGTTAAGAATCCAAATGAGTCAATTTCGTCTAAGTTCCCATTATCTAGAAATAGAAGTTGGCAGATATAGTAGGCTGTCCCGAGAAGAACGCAAGTGTAAACTCTGTAACCAAAATGTTTGTGAATCCGAATATCACTTTTTATTATGTTGTCCATTATATAATGATTTGCGTGTAAAATATAATGTCAGGACACCATGGCCTTCCATAAGTAAATACATATTAATGATGTCTTCCAAAAATGTTCTTAAGTTAAAAAGCATTGCGAAATATTTAGTTGAAGCGTTCAAACTTAGATGTGATACTTTAAATCATCTAGCTGTTGTATAATTGCATGTTAAAAGACATAACTGTATTTAATAGTCAAACATATATGTTTTTGATTGTCATATTTGCTCATGTTTAAATTGTATTATTGCATGATTCCCTGTCTTGGCCATATTTCTATTGTATATATGTTCTTGGCCAAAGGCAGAATGCCGGATTGCCAATAAACTTTGAAACTTTGAAATTAAAACAAAAACAACACTTAAACATTAGAGACAATTGCGAGTTATATACGGCAATATGTCTGTTTTGACTTTTTAACCAATATCTAAGCTGCTATAGAAAATTAACTCTTTTTAGATGCACACAATATTTAACCTCTCCTATCTAAAAATATATCCACATTATCCATTTAAGGCGTTACATACGATGAATTATTAGAGTTCAATGTTTATCCTTTAATGTGTTTGTAATTTAAACATTTGTCAGAGTTTTTTGTGTTTGCTTGTTTAAGTATTTCAATTAAATGAAAAAAGTCGATTTCATTTGAACGGTCACGTTTGTTTAATTGGATTTTTAAATACTTTCATATTCATTCACATATCGTTACAACTAGTACATGTATTTTACTGACGCAAATCAGTGTAAATATAATATTTACGATACTTTATGTATAAACAATATTTTTAAAGCGGATAATTTACATTATGCTAAAACATGTTTACATCTACTCGCATTTTTATGTTGAGGTATGCGCTTTTGATGTCACATGATACGCTTAAACTATTTTGGCGGGAGTCGTTTGTCATGTAACAACATTTAGTATAAAACTGCATGTTAAACGTGGTTAAAATATTCAAGGTTAACCATAATACAGCTAATTGGACCGTGATTGAGGACTAAGCACGTGTCGATGAATATAGCGGAGATCTTAAATCTGAAATTGTTACTCGTCTTGTTGTTGTTGTTTTTTTTGCTTAGAAATGTTCGCGATGAAGAACAAGTCACACGAGCGACTACAAAAGAGTTTCGGTGGATGTTCATAAACGGATAAGACTAGTTAATTCAGCTGTTTATTTAATCCACTAAGTAGCTTTTCAAAATTATGTAAGACCAAATTTGATGGAGCTCATTGAGTCAGCGATAAAGACAACATTCATAACAAACTGTGGTCAAAAAGATTTTTTTTAAACGAAAAAGGCTATTAATATCCGAAAGAGTGCTAATTTTCAGATGATTATGTTTGCTTTTGATTTTAGACGTGGTCATTGCGGTATTCTAGAGAGATGGGTAGTAAGTATGCTCTATGTTATAGATGCAGCCATTATTTAACGTCGTATTGAAGTTCTGCTAGGTATTCGGCTCTTAGACTATTTGAAGGGACAGTGTTTGCATTTTTCGATGTATCATTCTTATCTATGTATAACACACCAAGAGTTATTGAGTCGTTGCGTTGTATGGTACAACTGTCTTACCGGTTGATCACGGTATTGACGGCTTTTCCTTACGCCGTTACCTTGTGATTATGGGAAATTAGTGGGAATGTTTACATTCGAAATATGTATTGTAGGTATTTAATCACCTTTGACAAACATTTATGACATCGATCGTTCCACAGTATGAGAGTCGATTCTGATTTCGATGAACAGTTTCAAATTTGACTATTTTATATCGAATACTATTTGCTTATACAAGCAGTATTAGTCAGTTATATTTTGCTTTGTTCATGGTGAGACAAATTGCATTTGAATACTTGATTCGCGAATTGCTTCATTCGCGATCAAATCGGGATTAATTAATTTATAACACATACATTTTGAACTAAATATATCTCGATCGGGCTTAGAGATTTGATATACCTAGCGAAGGGGGCCTAAATATAGTATAACTGTTCTTCCGAGATGTTTCGTTAAACTTATAATATTTAAGAGTTTAGATTAACGTCTTTACAATTCCATTCCTGTCGAAAAATGAAATGCTATTCAGCCTTAGGGCACTTTCTTTCACAGGTACAATATCTACGTTCATGCTCAACTGTCTCTGTTATATGCTTATAAAATGTGCATGTAATATAGAAGAATTGAAACATTACTGATTCGATCCTTCACCATCGTTATAAGCAAGAGGTTTTTAACGACCGCCCGTTTAAGCTACATCCGTTATTTCTAAATGCTTGTTGAGAAGACCATTCTTTTACACAATAACATATATTATATGATGTTTACACTTTCATATGAAAACGTTGATAACATGAAATGCACAGTAAGACACGGGCGAATGTCATGACAACAATAATTTGATATTTGCACTTTAATGACAACAATAATTGAGTGCTCACAGTAAGATGATGATTAAGAGGCCACATTTACATATATAGAGGATATTTGTTGGTTTCGGTAGCATATCGAATTTAATTCACGAGTGATCATAGAAATTTATATTTTCACGAGTGGCGTAGCCACGAGTGAAAATATTTTTTTCTATGATCACGAGTGAATTAAATTCGATATGCTACCGAAACCAACAAATTTTCTTTTTATTTTATGCTTATTTTTGTAGTTTTGTTAATTTTCCGAATTTGCCTCATTAAGTTTCCCCGTGGGGTGCCTCAATTTTTAGAACGCACAAAGAACTTACTACACAAGAAAATAGTTCACATCTGTAAAAAGTGTATTACTATTAAAATCAATGTTTTATTCAACATATATCTTTTTCATACTTTATACATTCAATATTATTACAAACAATAGTTTAATTTAAATTATTACGAAATTAATAGTGTTGCATATACTGGCGTAGTAATTTGTGTATTCAACTGATCTCAAAGTTACGAAAGTGCTCGCCATGTTGAACAACACTTTTACGACTTGCTGGATTAATAACACATAACTGGATTAAACTAGGAACGCAAACATATTTCAACAGTGTTTTTGTGCTAAATGGTTTCGATATCAATCACTGTCACTCTCTGCAATAAGACGGATTCGCTTGTAGTGTCGCTGTACAGGGGAATCTACGGTTACCGCCGGTGTACGGGATGGAGATTGCCTCTGGTGATTGACTACGTTCTGTGTCTGGGAAAGGCCCATGTAAGATTCAGAGTTGTGAAAATTAAATGTTACATTGCCCTGGAAATGTGAGTTGACAAAAAATCCTCGGGCCATCGGAAAATCACTTGATGCAGGTGTGGCTGACGCAGTGGCAGTGGCTGTGCGGTTGTGCTTTTCAACTGACTGGTTTGAATGAGAAAGTATTTTTGAAATATTTTTTGACTGTTCCTTGTTCAAACTGCTGTAATTATTTAAGCTGTTAATATTTCTGTGCCCTGAAATCTGTATTATTTGATGAGCAGGAACATTCTCGTCATTCAGCTTCTGAATCAAGTGCTTTCTTGCACTGAAAAAAGTTTATTTCTATGGTAAAAATAAAATCAATATTCAACGGTACACATGACATATTACATAAGATATAAGTTGTAATTGTTTTGTGTGCTCTTGAAACACTTCAATAAATACATGGTGGTCTGTCAAGTACTGGATGTAATGGAACCGGAAAGTAGAGGAATAGTACTAGTCGAGTACAGGAGATTTTATGAATTAAAATTTTGAGTGTTGTAGCATGTAAATTGGACAAACAACACCTATTTAATAAATGGGAGGTAAGTGATTTTTATTATATATTTTAGTCTTGTTATGAAAGTAGTGTATATAATATGGGGTTTTGACCTGTATGGGGTGATTCTTGGCTCTTGAATACCAGCATCTGTTTTCATCTCGGTCATTATGCTGTATAGCTTGTTTATTCCCATGGCAGACTTCCTGAACCAGCATTGCTGTGTCTTGTTGCCAGGAGTTAAGAAGAAGGGGCTGTCTTCTGTCATCATGTCAACAGGGCGTTTGTCGGCATATAGCTTGTAGAGATGCACCGGATCTCTGTCAGGTTGTTCGGGAACTGCATATGCCCGTGGCTTGACTTTCCTATGAATAGTTAAAATGTGTGTTGCATTAAATGTTTTGTTTAAATTAAATACTATTCCACCAAAAGTGAAGTCTACTGTATATTAATAATACAAATAAGAATTATATTGTAAAAAAAGGTCTATAAATTCACTTGTGATAATAGAAAATATATATTTTCAATTGTGGCTTCGCCACTCGTAAAAATAATAATTTCTATGATCACTCGTGAAATAAAATCGATATTCTACCTTAACCAACAAATATCCTCCATGTTTGTATTATTTTTACTAAAGAAAAATTCCATTTAAATATTTTATAAACAGTACCAGTTTTTATATAAATAAAAAATTATCAATTCAGATTTGTGTACAAATATATTAAAGTAGGAAAATCACCTTATATCCCTAGGATTTTCACCAGTACGGGTTTTTGTCTGACGCTCAGTGTCGAAGGTGATGAATTCTTCACCAGTTTCAAAATCGATTCCAAGGCTGACATCACCCCAGCATAGGGTGTGAATTTCCTTGCCGGTTCTCATCCCAAAATGGGTTGTACATATAAGCCACAGTGAGTGTAATAGAGCTCTTGGGCTTGATTCTCCCAGAGTTTTAGCTGCGTACATAGCTTCAATATGTTCATTTGTTAATGCCTGGGCTTGATGCGGTTTATTTCCATAACCTTCTTTTTTCAGAGCTTTTTGTTTACTTTTTAATACTTCCCTCACTTTGGCAAATTCAGGGTCATTTATCAAAGAGTGCTTGTAGTTCATGTGCCTTAAATGCCTGTCGATTGAGCTTAAAAATGCCCTCAAAGATGTGGGTTCATACTCTGATCCATCTTTTTTAGTCACACCCAACAAAAACTCGCAGACCAGAGGGTTCAATTCATGAGGAGGTATATTTTCAATATTTCTTGCCTCATTTTTGTGACTTTTTAGGAAAGTTTTGAAAAGTCTGATGTCATTGTCGGTTTTCTTTTTTGTATTTAAATTTTCGTTTTCAAGCAGAAAGCTATCCACACTTACAGATCTGAAATTCCTTGTTGGTGTTGATGTTGGGTTTTGTTCTTTTTCTTCCTGTGTTGATGCTGTTACCAGTGGAAGTGGGGCTGATGTTGCTGCTCCTGCTGTTGGTGCTGCTGATGTTATTTCTTGTGATTTTGAAGCGCTGTCATCATCTTGTTCATTCATTTCATTAAAAAAGTCATCAAAGTCAAAGATATTTGAGAAAAGAAGATTTATTTCATTGTTTTCCAATTCATCCATTGTTGTTAAAGAGTTAAGCAGCAGACGAAATAATTATGTTTAAGGGAGGTAAATGTGTGTTTCAGGTTCAAGTAGACTAGTCTCCCTTGAATGAAAATTGCAATTGAGGCTCACCATGGGGTTATTGGGGAAGTAGTTCCAGTATCTAACTGAAACAGTGAAAAATAACGATATTTTTCACTGTTATGTTTCACTGTTTGAAACAGTGAAATACCACTTTTATTTCACTGATATTTCTCTATAAACCACCGGAAAGCATAAAATAAAGAAGAGTATTTGTTGAGTATATAACATTGCCACATTATATTACACATAAACTCACACTGTCCAAGCGATATTAACACTACATTGACAAGTTAAGCAAAACTAATCAACACGCGTGTTAATATTTTATTTTTTGCATCATGTATATTCACGTTCAATACAGTTGCAATGAAAAGGGTGATTATCTCCGTTGAAACACGGTCCGTTTGTTATGTCCAATTCATAAAAAAACTAAGAGTATTTAGAAGTGTGTTGTAATTGTTGTTGCAGCATGCAGTACACTAACAATAAATACCATTATATAATCTTACAGTTTGGCTTATATGCTGCCAACCTCTATACATGTAGGTGTGTACAACTGATGCATTCAAAGCGTTTATCTAAGTTAACTCATTGTTTGATTGATGGAAATTTTAACACTTCTGCCGATATAACTGATACCACGCGGACCATTTATCAAATCTTAGCTGGCTCATGAAGTTTCAAGATAATGAAGCAAAATGCGGTTAAGAACACTTTTTTGCCAATATAACCCTCGACGTTTCAAGGACGTGACAGCAACACATTAGAGGTATTGTGCAGTTATGAATCACGTACTTGGATATACTTTTCAGTGATCCACGAAAACTGTTCGGCAATGGCTTATCGCTTAATATATGTTTGTGTTGTGTGTTTTGCTCGTTCGTTATACAAATCTTGTTATAAAGTACAAACGAGCTGGCATTTTTGTTTACGATATATTGGAATAACATTGTTATATACATATGAAGGCCTTATACTCTGGGTCCTATGTCAATTAAAAGTTAATTCATAACAAACAAATAAAAAGGCACACTCTTGAAATTATGCCACATTTTTAATTGATATACCTGAATATTTAGGACACTGTTATGGATGAATTAATTATTGTTTACATTTGTTTTTTGTCAGCAGTCATTAGGGAAACTTACATGTAATGTTACTGTAACAATAATTAATGCGCGAAAACAAAATAATTATTACAGACATATTGCTGGATTTTCTTTTTCTATCAAGTTCTACTCATTAAAATAATTACCTATCCGACACAAACACAGTTTGGTGTAATTAAGTGAACGTGACGATGGCATGTTTAATTTATGATTAATGATAAATTTAAAACATACTTATTTAAAAAGCTGCAGTAGCGAATTCCAATTAATTACAAAATATATGTTAACTATCTAATCGAGGATTTTAAAATTGTTATATGTGGATTTTAAAAAATTGTAACACTACTTATGAAACGTTTTAAGTTATGAATTGAATTATGTATTCACCAATCGGCGTCATAAAATGTTTTATTTTAAATTTATTGCTAAGCAATATGTATAAAACTACGTGGCAGAATATATATGTTCTTTTGTATTATGGACTTGATTGTAGCAAGATTTTTATATTGATACGTTTTTTTTGCAGGATTTTGGTTGAGGTTTGTTGTTAAATAAAAACCCGTTAGAATACTTCAAACTGTATTGCTCAATCATAACAATAGTTTAACAAATAAAACGGGTTGAAAGATACACGCCGTATTTACGTCTTTTATAATATTAAGCCGTTTAAATCCGTCATTGTTAACTATTTTGAGTTGCAAAACACCATATTCAGATACAGCAAATATAGGGTACACATTGTTTGAATGTTTTATTGGAGAGCTACATGTTTGTTATTTTAAAAATAAATCGACAAAATGTGTAAACAACAGAGAAAACAGAGCATGATGGATTGCAGTAAAAGACAGACAATAATGCATATCAACCTACAACGTTATATATTGCAATTAAATTTCGTACGTCACAAGCTGGAGGCTGGGACAATCTGTCAAGATATTCCGTTTGTGAAAAGGAAATTGGTAAATCGTGGCAAAATCAGCGTACTACTTATTAGTTTTGTTAAATACACTGCCGCACTGTTTGTACAGCTACATGTGGTAAAGTGCGTTTCCTTAGCACTCGATTTCTTAATAAAATCAGTTGAGATTAAACTTTAAATTATATTGGTTAGCTTTAAGGACCCTAATTCGCGAGGGATCGCAATTTAAAACAATGTATTTTCTTATAATGATATCATATGCCGTTACTTGTTGCATGGGTTAATCCCTAAAAACACATTTTTATTTATTCGACGATACATCAGACTGAAGATGCCATCTTGCTAAAGGTGTCATTTTGTGTAGGTTGAATATTATGCTAGCCACACACGTGCACATTCTATCTAACACATATACAACGATAATTCTAGCTAGTTATTAGCTTTATTGATAATATGTGTAACATTTTCTGATTCTTTTTCCTTTAGATCATTTCCAATTCGTACGACAATTACCGACTATTACTTTTCGCAGCGGACGACCATTTTTGATATGTTCTATAACATACCATGTACAATCCAAAACATAAAAAGTAATTAGCCCATTATATTATTCATTCAATAATTATATGTATACATATTTTTATGAGTTTTTAATAAATTATATCGCATGACTTTACTCTTTTAGTTGTTTTTTTTACGAGACATGTGAATCCCCTTACGACTACATAAATCCCAATGCCAACATATTTCACGGTTTGATTAAAACACAGTTACCCTACTGTAATACATGTTAACAGACGATTTTAAATAATAATAAAAGCTCAATTCATATATAGCTGATTTTAATTAACAATATTTTCTAGTATCTATCATCACATTTATATCTACATATCAGGTAACTTAAAGGAGTCTTGATCGACAACATTTTATGTAGCATCCATTAAACAATTTTAATCAACGTTAATTATTACATGCAAGTTGTTATTTAATCGGAATTGCATTTCAGGTGTATTTTGTCAACAATACATTTAACTGTGCGCAGATACCATTTGCATGATTTTTCACAATAACAATTTAGTTTTCTCTGTTTTATAGTATAAGTAAGTGTGCATAAACTGATTCGTAAGATTTCTAACCTAGGAAATAATATAAAATCAAAATCAAAATTCCTGTTGATATTTTTGCTAGATGTGTGTTGTTTCAGCCTTTTCAGCTTCCAGCGGTAAATTAGTGGCCAGGTGTCCTGTTTTGATGTCACCATTTTAGGTGTAAATAGACGTCCCTCTTAGGTATTTGTGTTAAATGTATTGTATCACTTAAATATATATATATATATATATATATATATATATATATATATATATATATATATATATATATATATATATAAAAATACGACGCCACGGTCTTGAATTTTATAAATATGAAAGTATGTATTTATTATATTGTATCGTGCCTTTTAAAGAAGTATATAGGTTTTGCTGGTATATCCTAACACTTTAGCAATTATACTTCAATGACATATATGTATTTGTTGATATTGCAAGGTAATTTTCATTTCGATGATTTTCTTAATTTAAGGGAGTTTAAATATAGTGTGCAATTTAATGTGGATGTTTCGTGACATATACTATTGGAGTTGATACCGAAACAATCGTTAATGATCGGTTATTAAACTCGGACAGTACAAAACCGAACATGTATGATGGATGAGCATGCAGTGTAGTTACATAAAGCGACGTTCTCATATTACACCTAACGAAAACTTACGTAATGATATTTTAAAGTGTATTATACAATTTGAATTTAATTTTCTCATAACATCTGTCAAAAAAGTGCTGTCTGTAACAAGATTTAGCTATGTGATGAATTTGTGTTTGTCTTGGTTTGTCTAATTAATTACTTGCAACTAGGGGATACTCATTTTATGTAACGACTTATTATCAAAATATTCTAAACAATTTACTAATGTTGAGTCTTGAGTCGGTGCACTGACCTATGATTCCTGCACAGCGTTTTCATTACCAAATATCTTCGGAAGTTTCTTTAAAATCCGCACAAAAACTGTATACGATTTTCATCAGATACGACCATTATGTCTGACTGATTACGTACTGACGGGTAATACAACTTTTGTAAAACATTAATACGACACACACTTATTTTTCAAAAATAATATTTTCATTATATGCATACATATGTATAAATAATGCACTTTGCATGGTATATTTACTATAAAAAGAACTCTTTACTGCAATTTAAGTAATATAAATATTGTATTTGTTCAGTTGGTATTTCACTTCAATATCTATGAGTATGCGCATCCGGACCTCCTACAAGGTGTCATTGTTCATGTGTATGTGCATATGTGATTATGAAATAAAATATAAATATAAAACTCTTATTGTGAGTGTTAATAATCTTGCATTATGCGATAAGGTACGTTTGGTACGGTCTTGTGTATCTCAATCTATTTATTTGTGCCCATGTTATTGCTCTATTGTTACGTTATCGTTCACATTAAAATGATGTTGACATTTTTATCTTTGCCCAACCAAGTGTGCTTCATTAGTTAGGCGGAATGGCGTGTGTACAGCAGATGGAGTCGATTCAGTAAATAATTCCAGGAAGTTATGAGCGTGTTTACGTAAGACAAGTTGTTGTTCTTATAAATCTGTCACGTGCTTGACTGTAGTCTATATTGTTCGATATAATCCGTTTGCCTACTCATTTCCTGAACATGTTTAATGAACTATGGTATGGAATTACCGTTTGAATCAGATCGAATACATCAAGATCATCATATTAATGGTGAAAATTGCCTCTTAAGAATAAGCCTCGTAAACACTTAGCCCAACAAGGACATTTATATATTCGCGCCGTAAGGCATAAATAACGCATCAATCTTCATACAAAAGGCGCACTCGTAAGCACATATTGTCACGCATGGACAATATGAAATGTCACAAATTAATGCGATTTCACTGTGTATTCCTTAAGAGTAGTTTTGTGTGTTGATATAAAATCTCTTTTTTGTTGAAAGTGTTTTCGTAACAGAAACTCTTTGAATCTCACAGAGGAATGACCTTTATTTCATATGATCAATCAACAAGCATGCCCTTTTTCGGTTTTGTCTATAACATGACACTTAGAGTAAAACGTTGGACGAGCACGACTTAATTTTTTGTACACTTATGTCAACCGTCAAAGCCCAATACGTTTCAAATGTTATAATGCATTGATTCAAATAATTTCAAAAGCTAAACAAATTATCTACGTAACGATTCATGTCAGAATCCGCGTTAAATATGGGCATCAAATGATGCAACTACCGCCTGTTGATCATCGCGGTTCATGAATAACGCATTGCTCTTTACATATTAACAGGAATATTGAAATCGTGAATATAAATTATGTACGCATGACACATTTAAAACGTCTTATCTCACTGTATTTGATATCAATATTAGATACTTGTATCGGTCGTGCATGTTAATATATCGGCATATTATGTCAGTAACGCCTTTACACTTTACAGCAAGACATTAATACTATATTTCCTCTCTTGATAATGTTTCGGAAGGTCTATTCTTTAAATAGTGTTTATGTGAGAGAATTGAATAATGCAAATGTGAACAATATCATTATTTAGCTCTTTAGACGATTAAAAAATAAGCATGTTCCTGAGCAATCTCATTCACCGATCGTGATGGTATCGTCACGTCAAAAATAGCATAGACAGCAGTTATTGTTAAGCTATTTAAATACTATGAGACTCACCAATAAAGAACTACTGCTGCCCACACAATTGTTTCTCCGAAAACATCTTACTATATGATACGCAATTAAGCACCTATTTGATTCAGGGCACACCGGATGTTGAGGGCAAAAATGGCGCTTGTGGTGCCACGAGACCGATCGACCTTATCGGAACCCCCGGGAATCTAGGCAGAAAAAGACCCTCAATATATTACGGAGAACCCGGCCCTACATGACAAATACAAAACGTTTGGCAAGATGTAAAATAAAAGGTACTTGTATTTTCTATTGAGATGTGATCTCATGCAGTTGTACTTTGTACCAAGCAACGTTTTCGTTCACATTTGCAAGCCTATTTATCCTCGTGACTTTCCATTATGAAAGTAGTGGATGAATGCATTCTAACGTTTGATCACATTAATTAACAGTGACGTTATAGCATTTGTCACACGCACGTTTTAAAAACCCCGATCAAACATACGCTTCGAATATGTAACCCAACGAAATAAAATGTTTTAAATAGGAGCTCACAATTTCAGCAATATTATAATTGCAATTATGCTTATTGAGTGTATTATGAAATATTGTATACAATACATAATGCTTGCATAGTTTATGTATTATTATTTTTACAAACTACGTCTATGCGTCTATGTCTATATTTTCGTCAAGTTATGCCTGTCGATAAACACACGCTTTCTTCCTTTCAAACGCCTATAAGCTTATATTCTTTTATGATTTATGCTAATACAACATGTGTTAAATGTAGTTCAGCCTTTTTTGTGTAGTTGGTATTTACAATAATGATATAGAGAATATGTGGTTGTTGACTTTTGATATCATGTGATATCAGACGAGGCTGATGTGGCGTAGGAAAAGGCGAGGCTTGCCGAGCCTTTTCACACGCCATATCGGCCGAGTCTGATATCACATGATATCAAAAGTCACCAACCATATATTCTATTTATTATGCCACATAAAAAGCAAAAAAGCAAATTTCAACGAGATAACGAAAACATACCACCGCTAATTTTTATTGATTTACGGTAGTTTAATATGCAAATTAGACGCGGCCTTATTACACCCGCTAGCGTCTGCATATTTCCACATTAAAAATAGTTCAAAAGATAACAATAAACAAGAACATTTTAACGCACATAATTTAACAAAATAAA
Organism: Dreissena polymorpha; assembly: GCF_020536995.1. NCBI lineage: Eukaryota > Metazoa > Mollusca > Bivalvia > Myida > Dreissenidae > Dreissena > Dreissena polymorpha. The sequence continues at coordinate 56,030,746 of NC_068362.1, forward strand.
AAGTAAAATGACTTCAGAAATCAATACTTTAAATTAAAATTTCTGCACTAAATATAAATTAACAATATATTTTATGCGAACATATTTGCCTTGTACATGTAAGTTTTACAAACAAACTAACGGCCATTTTCATGGCGAACGTGTCAACAGTGTTGTGTGAAAGTTTGAAACAAGAAAATGGACAGTAACAATATCGAACGGGATTTTAACATTACGTTTACATTGGATTTAAAATCAGTTACTTATTTTTCATTTTTGGCATCACCGTAGTAAACATTTAAGTTTGAAATGTTCACTGTTGCCCCAAAAAACAGACCCCCACGTGTCGAGTCAAAGTGGGTGGGGAAAGAGATTGCTTCTGGATTTAAAGTTGCTGTATTTTCTTGAGGAAGCTGTTGTTGTCCAGGATTCAGAAGTGAATGGGACGAAGATGAAATGGCGATGCTTTCGCGCTGCATCATGCTTTGGGACATGTTTGATGCAATGGAATCGTTGCTTTTGGCAATGCTAGTACCTGCCAAAATATTGGAACATTTCTTTTGAGTCTGAAGGGAAATGTTGCTATAGTTAATTATGCTTTGAACGTTTATGTGTCCACTGATTTGCATTATATCCGTGGGGCAGCATCCTGAATCCCGCAGCTTCTGAACCATGTGCTTCCTGGCAGAGTGATTTGTAAGTTTTCTACTGATTCCAGAATTAATGCACATGTGTTTCATAATTTGTGCATTTTTTTTATGCCCATCATGCTGATGAACCATTTCTCATTTCCAGTAGTCGCAGTGATGTTGGCTTTTGTACTTGTTGACAAGTAAAATGGGTCGCTGGGCTCGGAAAACCGATGGGGCCGTTTTGACGCATATATTCTATAATACAAATTTAAAAGTTTAAAGAAATTTTATGAAATAAATTTAGTTTATATATAACTTTTTTTAACAATTTATTTATCTGCATAGTATAAGAGGGTTTTTTCAATTCTGTATATACAAATCATGTGGATTAACTTATTTGGACATTTTTTTTCTCTAGAATATAATATCTGTCTATTTCAATTTTCATTATAGAAACAACGAACCTGTAAGTTGCGACAACACATTTGGATGGGTCTTCATCATTGGCCCAAATTCTTGGCGGCACAGTTCTTGCTTCGTCAGTTGCACCCGTTCGAGTCTTTGTCTGCCTCTCGACCAACTCCAGATACTCATCTCCTTCTACGTCTCGGCACAGCATTACATCACCCCATCTAATTAATTCGGAAAGGTGAATCTTTCTTTTTTCTACTTTACTTTTGAGGGTAGGTTTTGATGCTATATTTTCTTAATATTTATATTCAAATGTTATAGATTTCAAGTTAAATTAATTGTTCAACAATAAATTGTTAATTTTTTATTACTCGAGCAGTTCTGTTATTTGCTGTTTGGTTTAGTTTTTTCTAAGGGCTTATTTTTTTAATTTTCAGGTTGACGACCAGTGAAAACAATGTTATTTTCAGTTAAAGTTGTGGTGACAGAACAGTCTACGAACAAATTTTTAGATACATGTTCATGTACAATCTAAATTGCAGACACTGGAACGTTGAATTGTTAATGTGTTATAAGGCATAATTCGCCTTTATATTTATAAGACAGAAAAAGTGACAGAAAAATTTGCATTTTTAAGTTATAGTTATAAGTCAAGATGCATCGTATATATTCTGTATTCCAGCAAGTTAGAAATTTTATTTTTTACCGTAAATTGTAATGTTCTTCCACACTCCGCATGCCGAAGTTTGTTGTGAATCGGAACCATAGAGAGTTTATTATGGCCTGTGGACTTCCATTACCAAGTTGCCCTTCATCGTAGAGCTTTTGAATTTCATGCTGCTCTATTGGTTGGACCGCATTCGCCTTGTTTCCTTTACCTTCTTTCTTAACTTTTTTCATTTTAGACTGGAAGAAGGTTTGAACATCAAGTAACCTTCAATCATTTTGAATGTCAAAATTATAGTATTTTTGTGTTAGTAATTAACCCTTTCAGTGCGGGAACCAAATTTTGAAGGCCTTTGCAAACAGTTTGGATCCAGATGAGACGCCACAGAACGTGGCGTCTCATCTGGATCCAAACTGTTTGATATTCTGATAATATTCTTTGAAAAAATTTCGAAGAAAATGCTAATTTTAGAAATTCAGCAGACCACATTTTAGCAGACGACAAATTTCCCAGCAGGCAAAGGATTAAGTTGATACATTGTCACACGGCTTTTTTATGATAATGAGTCGAGGACTGTTCAACAAATGAGTCGCAAACTTTCTAGATTGTTAAATAAATGAGTCGCACACTTTCTAAAATTGTGATAATTTGAGTCGCAAACTTCTTGAAATTGAGAAAATTTTAGTTGCTTACTTCTTGAAATTGTGAAAATTTAAGTTGCCAATTTTCTAAAAATGAGAAAAATTGCAATTCTCACAGAAAGGAAAAAAGCCCTGTGTCATTGATAGTTTTACGAACATTCAAAAATTAAACAATATATAAATCAAATATTAATGAAGTGCATAATTTGCATTTATTAACTTACCGAAAGTGTTTCCTTGAATCGTGGGAATCCTTGGCGCTGTCCCTTAGCGATGGTGAATTGATAATTATTAAGTTGAAGTTCCTTGTCTATACTTCATACAAAAGATCTCAGTGAGGTTGTTTCGTACTCGTCACCATTTTCTTTTCTTATAGACAAAATGAACATGCATAAGATGCTATCAAGTTCTTTCATTTCAATTTGTGTTATATCAGTAGGTAATTGTTGTTGTTTTAAAAATGTTTTCAACTTGAAGTTCTTCAAATTTGAGTCATGCTTTCTGACTGTGTTTTTGTTTTTTTGCTGAGCATTGTACTTGTCAATGTCTCCTAGGGTTATTGGCACAAAGCCTTTTATTTCTTTTGATTTATGATCATTTTCTTTTATCTCATTTGAGACTAGAATTTTCTCTTCTGTTGGTGGTTTTTGAATGATTTCGTTAGAGGATGGTTCTTCCATGTCATCATCAAAAAATGAAGGGTCGATATTGAATTCTGACATTATGTTGTGGTCGACTTCGGTCACATTTAAAATTACCTGTTTATTTTCATACTCATAAAACCATTCAAAATCAATGTTGAAATTTGGAAAATCAGACATGTTTATTGATTTAAATCAAACACCTGTTCAGTCTTTTTTTTTGTTACTTTTAGTTAAACCTTTACATGATTATTGTTAGTTTTTTAGTTAAAATCTGTTGCGGTCGTCTGCACAAAATGATGGTAGCGGCCCAATTAGTATTTGTGTTCTTTTTTATTGATTACTGCTTTTTTCATTCATATTTTTCGTTTTTATTTTACTTTCATAGCATAATGTGAGTTTTTTCAATAAATACTACATGTTTATTAATGTTGTGAATAAAATATGAATGGATTGGTTTGTTTACATTTTAATGAAATGAGCGACATTCCACGCCTACAAAAAGTAGTTCTCCGAGTGGGCGGGACTTAGTATTATAAACATGGGACGCTAGAAATTAGAATGATGAACTCAAATTCGGGCGGAGTTAAACAATGTCATTAATGGGCGGAGCCTCAAAGTGTTATCGGATGGGTATCCGATAACACTTAAAAATATCACGTCAGCGTCTTCAACGTAAATGTGCAGTCGTGGCATAATAAAATGCATGTAATATTGACACGAATAGTTTCCTCATTTCTATCATAGAGGACTGCATGTGTGTATTTCATTGCAAGCATTGTTTGCTTGTAAGGTAGATAAATTGTTTAAAGCATACGCGAATACATCGACTGTCATTGTTTAATGTAACTCAATATTATTGGAAATAATATGCCACCATTACTTAAACAGAACACAATACTTTAAAACGAGTACTTCAAACGAATTCGATGTCGACATGTTATACTCCCAATCTTAAATCATCACTACTTCATGAGCGAATCATCGTATTTATTCAATGCTTTTCGGTGGTTTATGGAGAAATATCAGTGAATTAAAACTGATAACTTCACTGCTTCAAACATTGAAAATTATCAGTGAAAATTATCGATAATTTTCACTGTTCATGGTAAATGAAGTCTATACGAAATTACGTCATTTTCCCAACCAAATTCTTTAGTTAAACTCTTCAATTAAATAAAAAGAAAATGTGTTGGGTTCGGTGGGATCACTCGTGAAAATATTATTTTTTATGACCACTCGTGAATTAAAATCGATAAAAACTACCGAATCCAACAATAATCCTCTATATAATACTGATTAACACTCTGTATGTGGCACCATAAATCAAATGTTTTGTTTAATTCAAAGAAATTTTTACGAAAAAGTCTATGCTGATACTGACACCTTTACTCATTTTTTTGCGTCTTTGTGACACTTATTTCCCATTGTTATCACTCATTGTGCACAAGAAGTAGTAATCTGCTGTAAAGCTAACTTTTTTCTGTTACTCCATCCTTTGAACTTGTTATAGTTTTATATTCATAAGCGTATTTGAGTTATTGAAACACAAGTTCGTAAATATTCGTTTCTTGTCATGAATGTTCAAATGTATTTAAAGACATGCCGTATTTGTTTTATTTGCGCTTTGGTCAGTAAAACTCAAGCAAGTTGATATGAAATGCGCGAATTAGTTTCACAACCACATAGTATATTCTTAGACGTTCATCTTTTTTATTGAATCTATGTCGGTACATTATACGTCCGCCTTTATGTTTTATAAATAACAGTGATGCTCTCAAGACATGTATTTTCATTGTAGCGAGATCATGGGTGTAACACGTCTCTCATTTTATAAAGCTGCTTTCCATAACACATGAAGCGCTATTAACCGAAACAAAACATACATATTATATTAAGCCATAATCCAAAGAACATATCAATATGTCGCTACTGAAACTTAAGACTGTGCTCCTGAGCATGTCTCTGGGTGTGCGTGCCTGTATGCACGCGAGACAGTTTACGTGAGTATATGTGACTGCTTTGAAATATAGCAGAACAAACTAAAAACATCATAGTTATCTCGAGTCTGAGGCTTAAATAAAACAAAACACACGTGTTTACTTTGTAATAATTAAAGCAAGGGTATTTCAGTTGAACGAAGACAACATTTTAAGAAGAGTGTTTTTACAAAAGTGACGGATCTTAAATCTTTAATTAATATTAAATAAAAATCATCACATTATTATTCAAAAACTTAATATATATCATCATTTAAAGATAGCCTGAGCCTCACATCACGTTACCGTAACGGATTTCATAGAGAATATATATCATGTGATCATTATAAACCCATACTAGGCATAGAAATAGTATACATCGTTAACGTTTATCATTGCGGTGCAATCGAGAATGCTTCAAATATAGCTATTGGGATAACTAACTGTTTAATAATTCAATATATAACAATTATTGTTCTTATCAAAATTGACACATGTTCAAAAAGGGAATGCATTTATTTCCAAGTATGGTACTCTAACAACCAATGATCATTTGTATTAGTTCGTTATAAATATTATGCTGTCAATGTGCAACTGATTATTGCTATTTCAGTAACAATTTAAGTACGGAACATGACAATATCACAATAGGTGCTGTGGAAGCGATGATTGAACATTGAAAATTAATTCAGCACACAATGGCATTGTCATAAGACAATACGAAAAACATTGTTCGGGTAATGCGCCCTCTAGTAGCAAAACAACAAACATGGGCGTAAGTTAAAACATTGTTCATTTGACGATATGTGTTTAATACATAATACCATTATTACAAAATTGTATCACACATAGTTACGTGAAATAACATCGGGGGCGTTTAATAATCATCTTTAACGAAAACTTTATTTCTGTAATACATCTATCCAACGACAACTTTATTTCTGTAATACATGTATCCATATTAACAGATGAAAGAATTTGATGTGTAAAAAACCTCCTGGAAATACTTGTATACGGGTCCTTATTTGAATGGAATTTATATTTCTTGCAATAACATGGCCGATCGGTTGATAAAAGCGTTTGGAATAAGCACATTTTCATTTTATAGTGCAATTATCCAAGGCACGTTCATCATTCGTAAAATAATCGTTATTGAAAACTATTATATATATCTTTTGTTCTATATTTATCTCATGTAATTGCAGATAAAAAAAAACATATATTTACGAAATTGTCTTTTAATTTTAATTGGGAAGTATCGGTTATAAACTGCATATATTACACAAGATTTAGCATCTGAAAATAAAGGCATATGCAATTAATTCCGTTTCACAAGTTAACGAAAGGATATCAATTTAGCATTAAAGTATTCGCACTAAGATACAAGAAGTATTTTGATTTTTACATTTTGCTTATAATACCATTATGTCAAATGCTCCTTTAATCATATGGGAAATTAATAATAAATAATGTATGTTCATGTTTAAACAAAGCTTAAGTTTAAAACAAGAGATGTGTTTGTCAGAAACACAATGCCCCCTAATGCGCCGCTATGATTTTTTTTACCGTTGACATTGTCTCCATGAGATACACATGCAAGCCAACTATCAAGTTGATTTCATCAATATTGCAAAAGTTATTACCAAGATTAAAGTTTTTGTTAAAGTTTTTGAACACACACACACACACACACGCACACGGTCATATAGAATGACAGATAGGACAAAAACCATATACCCCGATCATTCGATCCGGGGGCATGAGAATACGGTCCAAAATGATACGATTTCATAGATTTTACCATCCATCGATATAATTTACGTACAATATATTATGCTTGAATTGTAATTGCCTTATACATTATATAAAGATATGTTTTTATTATTATTCACGTGACAGAAAATAATGTGTATATTAAGGAAAAATAATAATGTACTGTTATCTCAATTAATTGTCAGTCTGACAGTCAGTCAGTCAGTCAGTGAGTCAGTCAGTCAGTGAGTCAGTCAGTCAGTCAGTCAGTCAGTCAGTCAGTCAGTCAGTCAGTCAGTCAGTCAGTCAGTCAGTCAGTCAGTCAGTCAGTCAGTCAGTCAGTCAGTCAGTCAGTCAGTCAGTCAGTCAGTCAGTCAGTCAGTCAGTCAGTCAGGCAGTCAGTCAGTCAGTCAGTCAGTCAGTCAGTCTGTCAGTCTGTCAGTCTGTTTGTATGTGTGTTTGTCTGCCTGTCTTCATGTCTGTCTGTGTTTCTGTCTTCATGTCTGTCTGTCTGTCTGTCTGTCTGTCCGTCTGTCTGTCTGTCTGAATGTCTGTCTGTCTGAATGTCTGTCTGTCTGTTCTGTCTGTCTGTCTGTCTGTCTGTCTGTCTGTCTGTCTGTCTGTCTGTCTGTCTGTCTGTCTGTCTGTCTGTCTGTCTGTCTGTCTGTCTGTCTGTCTGTCTGTCTGTCTGACTGTCTGACTGTCTGTCTGTCTGTTTGTCTGTCTGTCTGTCTGTCTGTCTGTATGTCTGTCTGTCTCCCTGTCTGTCTGTCTGTCTGTCTGTCTGTCTGTCTGTCTGTCTGTCTGTCTGTCTGTCTGTCTGTCTGTCTGTCTGTCTGTCTGTCTGTCTGTCTGTCTGTCTGTCTGTCTGTCTGTCTGTCTGCCTGTCTGCCTGTCTGCCTGCTTGCCTGCCTGCCTGCCTGTCTGCCTGCCTTTCTGTATGTCTGCCTGTCTGTCTGTCTGTTTCGTACCACAGTTCGTCCATCGATCATGCATTTACATTTGCATACTAATCCAAATATGAAATATAACACCAGTATTTACTTAATATTGCTGCTCTGTTTTTTTTTACAATTTCATCACGTAATGGCCCTATTCCACTTCGAAAACAAGCTCCCGATTTGCTAAGATTTATTACATTTATTGAATCGGGAAGACTCGTGACAGTCTACGGTTCATTTACGACACTGGTACGATTGAGTTACGACGAATCATGGGGTTGGGTTGAAGTCTTGTGAATAGGGTCGCGACTTTAATACGATGTGTAAGGATCTACTGCGACTGTACTATGGCCGATGCAGATCGGTTACGACTAAGCTAGGACCTCACCGAACGCACCCATGAATAAGGCGCCAATATCTATTGATATTGATCTAAATCGCGATCTAAATTCACTCGGGGTAACTCGTGAGAGTCTTGACACAAACGTTGCTGATTCATAGACAGATCACGTGATCACCGATTTCCCTATTGAGTCACGAATTACATACAATTCCATTACGACGCCAAAGTACGCACAACGACGTTGTTACGAGTCAACTGCGATTACATTCAGTCTTGTAGGTCCTTGCCGCGTTTAAAATGTGGACACGATTTTTCGGGAGCTCACGACTTGCAGGAATCACTTACGACCGGCCCACGACTAGCTTCGAATGAGTTAGGACCTTCGCCGATTGAGCTTCGAATCTACTCGACTTCAAAATATTGGAAATCGGGACAATCGTGAGGAATAGGGTCGTAGTGGAATTTCCCTATAAAATGTATACATGAAGAAAAATGAAAAACAATCTCAGTTTAAGAAATATCTTCAACATGATTCACTCACATAACACAAATTAATTTTGCAACCTAAGACTGAAAGGTGATAATTTTGAAAATACTTTCACATCTTAAAGAAGTATTTATTGTATAACAGTGCTATATAATTAATGAATGTAAGCGGGTGTTATATTCTAACCGTGAATGTTCTTCAATTATTACTAAAGAATATGCCGATATTTAAGTGCACGTTCGTTGATATAATTATATTTTGCCTTATCACTGACAGAAGGTAGGGGTTTATAAACAAAAACTACAAAAAGGTATTCTTCATTTAATATCGAAAGCTAAAACTAAGCATCGTTTTCACTTAAAATTGTCTACAAATCATTAATCACAAATATTTCCATAGTAAATATGTCTAATGATTCGAATGTTTCAAGTCTATTGAAGGCTATAGCATTAAATATGTACGACGATAACAATTTAACAATATATAGTATCGGATTGTGATATTATTGAACAAGAAGTGTATTGCCTTTTGTCACTCAACACATTGCAATAAAAAAACACCAAGTAAAGTGTAACACGATACCAAAAACAATGGATCCATGGGGGCGGATGGACAAGGCTATCATATTGTTTACTTCTCATACTGGATTATTGTGTTAAAGCTTTGGTGACCAATCGCCATTAATATTCATTGTATGTGGGAATGTGTAACCTGTGCCCTCCTGTTGCGCTTTTTCCCCTAGGAGGAACAGATATTGATGAAAGGAAAGTATGTGTCGATTTCTGAGAAAACTGGGCATAATACATGTGCGTAAAGTGTCATCTTATATAAGCCTGTATAAGCAATCTGCACAGGCTAATTAGGCACAACACTCTCCGCTGTTATGACATTTTTCGTTTAAATGAAGTCTCTTCTTAGCAAAAATCAAATTGAGGCGGAAAGTGTCGACCTTGATTAGCCAGTGTGGACTGCACAGGATGACACTTAACGCACATGCATTAAGCCTAGTTTTCTTTGAATGCGGCTCGTGTTGTGGTCAAGGTTATGGTGCCATTCGTGTCAACCAATAAGCATTTCGTTCACTATAACATCGTCCATCATATGTACTGACATTGGTAATTTGAAACAGGTGTAAGCATGTGTGTTCGTGTGTCGTTTCACCTAGCTGTATAGGACAAGCAATTACACAGCCTGTACGGACGAATGTAAAAGTGATGGCAAACGAAACAAATAAATGTATACCCAATTTAAATGGAAAGATTAAGTAGTCCAAGAATAACATAACGTTATTGAGTTTTCAATCTGAATGCACTTAACATTTCTGCATATCATAGATAATCATTGGTTTTTCATGTTTATTCTTCCAAAGAATATAAGGTAACTTGTCTTCATTTCCTTTTTTCAGCAAACTGTTATTTTATAAACTGTGTGTATTTGCGTTAAATCCAATTCTTGTTTGAATACCCTATATAGGTTAGCAGTTTTTCTTGAAAAGTGCCAGATTAAATTTCGTATTCCATTCCTCATACTTGTTTGAACATTTCAAAATGAATTCGTCCAAATCAATGGAAGAAAAGCTTTCCTCATAAAGTCAAGTTAGTAAGATAGCATTTGAATGATTATTTTACTTTGTAAAGATGTGTATTCAAATCGGATCGCAAAGAATGTAATCACTTTTACAAGAATCTTGAACTTATTAAAACGCATTTATGAAATATACATGTCACATATCTTTTAAAGCACCTTGTATTGTAAGTGTTCGCATTAGAAAGCCGATTGTTTAAGGATATGATCGTGTGTGGTACAACAAACTACTTTACAAATGAGACTTGCAAGTAATTATTTTACAATGAATGCAATTTAGTGACCTGTTCTAGTCAAAACTTATAGGTTTACATAAACTCATACGATTTGTTAAATGTAAAACAAAAACATGTAGGTGATAACTATTGTCTTTTTCACACAATCAAGCAAATATAACACATACAGCAACAAAAGAGAATATGTTAAAAAATAATGCATATATATATATCAGCTAAGATAGCGATCCCGACTGACTTTATGATTGAAATAAAATGTCAAAAATGCTCTCATTTATTGCATAAGACATAAATGTATTCATGTAAAACTTGACGATTGAACTGAGTTTACCTGATCCAAATTACGATCGCAAAAGGATTACGAAGTTTGAAAACACCTGTCAGATTGTTGTATCGTAATTATATACAGTAACTGATAAAACAGTGCATGTGGCAGGAAGCTGTCGGAAGATAAAGCAACATCGTGGGTTCTTCGCGCATTTATACGCATTAACGGAAATACTGTATTATTTGAGTTAACGCATACGTTCTGTTTCTGGTAACAAATTAATACAACGAAATCCAAAGCTGAAATAGAAGAACATAGGAAACACACGACTTCATGAAAATAACTATCTGGTAGCTTCCGAACCATATATTGTAATACATCGTGTCGTTTCTATAGAACTTCCCTTTCAGGAGTGGTCTATCAACATATAGCCATGGCAGCGACAATATTATATTAAGGACCCGGAGTGTCAACATAGTATGACAATTCATATCGAAATTAGAGTACATGGCACATGTATATATATTCTTGAAAAGTGGATTGAAATAGTCATTATCCCTGCATGCATGAGGAAACGGGTGCTTATTCAGTTCCCCATTTATGCTTCGAAAGTCGTCGAAGGCTGGGGAAGGGAAATAACTGCGCGTAGACCAGATTATGGATATGAAAAACACATAACAGGGCTTGAACGGCACGTGAATCGCATTGTTAATACACGATTTCTCCCGTTCAAGCCCTCCCTTTGCCAAGTTTCTGCACCCCGCCAGAGGGCATTATAGATAGAGTTTATGCAATAGTTATACCATCTGCACTCTCTTGACAACAGCTTTATTGTATTGGCAACGTCATTGAAGTTAAGGTTATTTACTAAACACTTTCAAAAGACTATGCTGTAAATGTAAGTGTTTGTGTACCTTCAACGTTCCTGCTGTAAATTCCAAAATAATTCCTCATTTCTTACTTTACGCGGCTGCATTTCAACTTTGCATTAATCCACTTTTTAAACACATTTTAAATTGAAAACTGCCTATCCGAAGGTAAAGCCTCGTCATTTCGGATGATGACCGAGTGAGGCATATGTAAAACACAACCTTGAACTGTATTGAAATAATCGAATTATTTTGTTGATGTTGCTGCGCACTCGGACAGGAACGGATTTTTCGAGCGCCCGCAGATGATCATGCCTTCGAAAACGTGTATTATCCCTATAATCTTATATCGTTGACGAATAAACATGTTAAGGTTTAATTAAAAATTAAACGGAAAAGTAAGCATGATTTTGAATGTAAACTGTATTAATAGTATGGGATTAATTACATTACTTTCAGAACACAATTTAAGCAGATTATGTTAACCAGTATTTAACTAATAATTCAACAAAGGTCAAGCTGTATTGCACATGGCTATCTTTATTTGGTCTAGATGATGTATGTATAGGTTAAAAGGAATTTCCAAAAATCGCAAACAATGAAAATAAGGAAATACTTTAAGACTCTTTTATGGCTAACCATTGTGTTAAATAATTAATTAATTGTGTTAGTTAATTGTGCCAATTAAGGTTGAACAATAAGTAAGGCGTCTTGAGTCACATTTCAAAAGCAATAAGTATGATACACCACACTGACTATACAGCCCACGCATTCAAGTCATGCTGTATGTGTTTGTTAAACTAAACAGACACAGCCGTTGTTGTAAACGAGCAAAGCGTAACATTTTTCTTCACGAAACAATTCCATTATGGTAAATATCGTGCTTAAACAACATACTGTATTCTCACGGTTATGAAGTATTTCTCACTTAAAGCGAGATTATACGATTTTGTCAAATATTTATGAATTAATATATAATGTGTAAAGAACTTATTATATATATATTTCAATATAAATTAAAATAAAAGTTAATAAGAACATGTGTCGAAAAATGTGGAATAAGCCAGATATTTAATTCTGAAATTGAAAACGACTGTACAGTCGAATTCGCCAGAATATATGCCATACATGCACGATGTGAATCTAAAATTAGTTTAACGGTTCATTTGAAATTCGTGCAACGATATGTATTCATACGACACACGAACACTAACTCCGATCCTAATAAAAAGACGAATGCTTCGAATATTGTAGGAAAATATGTACGTCACAATCGGCTCGGGGCGCTAATTTGTCTTTGCTGCATTTTATGAAATTCGGCTTTAATGTATAATTTTTCTTGCCCATTTTGTGTGACTGTTACATATTTTATCAATATATTACATTTAAACACATATACAAAATCATATAATCTCGCTTCAATATTATATATTAAGCGACAAGTTTTGTCAATATTATTAAATGCATTATAGGAATACTGATAACATGCATACCATGAACAGATATGTTTATTAAGATATGTTCAGCATTATAAATTTGAAAACATAGACCGTCGGTGCGAATGTGCACTTAACACCGTCCACAAGTGTTTAAATAATAATAGTATTTGTATTCTCTGTGTAAGGTTTTGTTAGCTATTTAAAGATAAATTGATTTAAATTTAATAAAGAAGGGGATTGTTGAGATATCAGTTCCTTTCTCTTAGAGATTAATTTAACAAATGCAATACTTTAAAATATCTGAATAAGATTTCGCTGTTGTACGCTTATATTTTGACAAACGAAGTCATCTTACAGCATACTAAATACTTTTGGTGTGCAATGCTTAACCCTCTAAAAACATGAACATCATTTATTTAAAGACATGGTTCTCTGTAGGGTCACTTCCTATGACTTTATTTTATAATATTTCTCTGTGTGCATGTGGTAGGGGAAATATTGTTTACCAGAAATTCACTCTTTTACTTGAAGGTACGAGACTACATAAGACTTTGACAGATGGCGAGAAACCCTCATCAACTGGAAAGAAGCCGGTATATAGATGGCCGTAAAACAGTGACCTTTGATTCTTGTCGAGTTGTTTTTTTACATATCGCGTGACCTATCTTTTTTATTGTTTAAATCAATTCAGCTTGTAATGTTCTTCGAGAACAGGTATGGTTATGAGGGTCTCTATGCGCAAAGGTTTGACTTTATTTTTTGTTAAAGTGATTGATTTTACATTGAATTTGTTAAGGAAATTTTTAAGTATATTGTGACCTTCAAAACAAGGGTATGTTATACAAGAAAAACGTATTGAATTATCTATTATAGTATATCGCCGGATGTACACAATTCGATCGTTCACCTTTGGTTCTGATTTCGCACCATGCTAAATTTTTCATGAGCATGCCCAAGTCGTGCGTACATATGCTCATATTATTATTTGCACTTACATAAACTAAAACATTGAAAGAAACTACTAAACATTGTTAAAAGAAAACATTTAGTTATTCAGCTTTCAATCGTTCCCGGATGCTTTTGCTAAAATAACGATTATCATAAAACATGCAATTAAAACAATGCATTAGCTGTGTAATTCTGCAGATCAAGTATATACACAATATGAATTAAAATAGTTAGTATAAATGTTTTTATAAATATTGAATCATCACAAATAGTAAATTTGCGGTGAAACACCAATAGTTCACTACAAGGGCTAAATATGTGCATTATTTGCTCAGTAAACAGTCAATAAATAAGTGATGATTATAGCAATAAAGACGTTTTGTTGTGACATGTCTTGTAATGAAAAACATCCAATATAATTATTATATCGTATTACAAAAAAATATTTTCAATTGGGTTCGGTCTTTGATTTAACAGAGTATGTGAAGTCAATGCCAAATGACTCATTTATACCTGACGTTTCTTTGCCAAATTGATGTTTGTGTAAGGCGAATTACCTTTAAATATGTGTGAATTTAAATCGTAAAAAAGAAGAGACAGTGAATAGAAAAATAGTAACTTAAAAAGGAAGGTATTATTTTACCAACATTTTTTTTGTCGAGCTCATAAAATATTATAAGCATAAACAACTTAGCGAACACATGAACATGTATCATATATTCCAGATTTCTTGAGCATCAAATAGTACAAATAACAGATCAGTCATTTTGTCAATAATGCAGTTCAATATCAGTCTTATCTAATTAAAACAATGCAATCGTGTTTGAAGGTGCAGCATACATACCACAGATATTGTACTGTAACTATGCTGCATTTGGGAATTTAAAGCTGCCTCAATACAGATAGATACGTTAAATTAAGATTTGTACTAGTACATGTTTGCATTAAAAAAAGTCTTCACGAAGTTTTTGCTCTTTGTGTCCAATTTAGTTATTTCATTCCAAATTATGTGTTGAATGCCCGGCTTTCTCTAGTTTAAATAGATTTACCTATTATACAGATAACCGTAGATAAAATTAACGAAGACAAGTTTATTAAGCTCCAGCTGTTAGTTTAACCATACGTTTTCGTTTCTTCCACGGATTTTAATCGAATGCATGCGTATAGGCCTGCGAGAATGATGTTTTCTCTGAAAATGTAACATACAGGCGGTCAAACCAGTCGCTGACGCTTGATCAGAATCTCTCAAATAATTTGAATGATACAAACAATGTAATCCGGTCGTATATGTTTGTAATTCATGTCATGTATGTCGTATGTGAGTTATATTAGTTGAAACCATTGCAGGAACATTTTATTCTGGTTATGGGTTATTTCAGAACCAAACTGTAATCAGTTATACTCAAAACGGATGCATACGTTACAAAATGTGTCAAGGTCATGCAAAACGTTAAAGTACTTACTGTATTTACCCACAGCCAATGCAGTTTGGAAACTATACTATAAAATGTGCAATTCATTTAACTGTTTGGATATCTTAATGACTTGCTATGCTCGTTTCAAAAACAATGTGCGAGTTTGTTTACGGATAAGATTGCAAACATTGTTTGTTTTTTATTCTGCTGATACCACAGCCTTCAATAACAGTATATTATTTATCATACTGCACGATTACTGTATTATTTCTGGGTTTAGATCTTCATTTACAGCTATGAAGCTATTCATATATTATATATATAGTATGATGTTAATTACGAAGTTGATAATTGGTATCCAAACTCAAGCAATAATCATTTGATTAATTCGCGTAAAAGTATGGGCGTAATGTATATATTTGATATATATTTGTATCCATCGCATACATTTATTTCTATACGATCCTGGCACCGCCGTCATAATCCTGTTTTCAAAGATACACTTTCAAGATAAGTATGCCATATGATACACTTGACTTAAATAAATACAACAATTATTTAACATATAATATTAGTAATATTCATATATTACGTCAATTATAAAATCAAGGTAATTAAAACTTTCTGTGATATTTAATTGCGGTTGATCTAATTTGTAGAAAAATAAATGAACTTAAAAGAAAAACAAACACTTTAAAAATATGAAATAGCGAAATAATCCTTCACGCATGTGTACAACGAAGAGGGAACTATACAATATAAACACAAATCGCGGCTATTGTATAATAAATGTACAATATCGTATGTTATTATTGTTATGCATAATACTTAATGCTTTACAACAAATGCTTACATTTTCACACGTTTACCATTGCATTTGTATCACTGTTTGCAGTAACTGGGTGCATTACAACGCTTTTAGGGTATTTAACTCGGACACATTAAAGTAACAACAATGTCAGCATGCCTGCATTCTGATGACACATATATTAAATCGTATCATATCGGACTGATTAAATCGACATCAAAGTACGCAATCGTGCTTGCTTATTACACAGATTAAAACGTGTTAAACACGCAGATGTGTTTGATACAGAATACCTAGATTTGCAAGTTTATGCTGGCCCCAAAACAAAGTTTTTAAGCATAGGTTCCGCTTATTAATCAACCGTGTCTACCAGGCTAATGTGGAAATCGATAAAGATATATTTAAATCATACCGTTATGCATATTTCTGTACGTTTTGATATTTCGAAAAGGTAAAACTGGGAAAAGGATGATGCAGCAATCCATAAAAATGCTACAATTCTTACAGCTGTTAATTGTAAAAATGACAAACCTGGCCTAAGATGTTAGGTAATGTGCTTAAATATTTAAAGCTAATGTTTAATTTGATGCTTTCAAATGGTTTATAGAGAAATATCAATGAATTAAAACTGATAATTCACTGTATCAAACAAGGAATATTACCAGTGCAAACAGTGAAAATTATCGATAATTTTTACTGTTTCCTGTGAAATGACGTCATTTATGTGACAAAATGACGTCATTATTTCAGCGAAATTATCCAGTTTAATTCGTTAAGAGTGTACATAAACGGTAAAAAAAGCATACAATAAAAAGAAAAGATGTGATCACAGAAAATATATAATCTCAATCGTGGCTGCGCCACTCGTGAACATATTATTTTCTATGATCACTCGTGAATTTAAATCGATATTCCACCGAATCTAAAGACTATCCTCTATATTATTAATTAATTGTACACATATTTGTGAATATTTCGATCATTTTTATTCATAATGGATCAACAAAGGAGCCGTGAGTCTTTTTTGTACTCTTGTCAAAATGTTATCCGTTAAGAAACTCACTTTACGAGATCTTCCATGTATGACCTGTGTAATGCCAAACAAAATTTTGTGGATGCATAGCTTGACGCCATATTGTCTCCATATTAACTAATTACTGAATACGTTATTCAATTACATATTGTAATTTTACTGGGATTGGCCTTCTGTTCTTTGACTGACATTTATCCGCGTCATGAGATAATAAATTCAATTAAGAGCAAACATTATCAGGCGTGTTTATTGCAAACTGTTAGTTGTTGTTTTTTAACAGAACAGACAGTTTATTAAGACAGTTTATTAAGACTTTTACAAATGTACATCTTCTTAATACATGCAATATAATACAAAATATTATCATGTGTCTATATATAAAAACGTATGGGTTATAACAAAATGTAATCTTACAATTTAAAACAAAGTATAATTAACAAAGTAATACGAATTTATATTACATAGTTTAATATCATTTCACAGGCAGTAAGGAAAAACTTTCGTTGACAATATTATTTGTGATAGAATATCTAACGGTAAGAGCTTCCTTAATATATTTACACACATTTATAATTTCAATTTTACAAGTTGAGTTCCGTAAAGAATGGAACTTAAAAACTGATGGATTCACATAGTAAACAGGTTTTATATATTTTTGTCTTATTTGACGGAAACATGGACATTTACATATAAAGTTGAATTCATCTTCTACGTCCCTTTGATCACAACATTGACAGCATCGTTCATTACGAGGAATATGGTTACGTGTGTATCTTCCAGTTTGAATTCTCAAAGGGTGGGAAGAAGCCCTTAGTTTAACAAGGTAAGTACGCACACATTTTGACAGTAAATCTAAATATCCATAATCATTTAAAAACTTTTTTTACATTCGATACCCAATTTGTATACCTTTTATCACAATCATTTATCGCTTGTTTATACCCAGTTTGTATAATAATATTTTTACTATTTACAACTTTAAGCCAATATTTTACAATACGAACATATATATTTACATAAAGTGGGTGTCTACCTAATTCACCATATACCATTGCATTACATGTATTGATTTTAACATTTAACAACATTTTGCAAAATTTTAAGTGAATGCGTTTAATATCTTTAAATTTATTAAAACCCCATATCTCTGATGAATAATTTAAAATCGAGCCATCCAAGGCATCAAACAATTGACAAAAAATTATAGGTTTAAGATCGTACTCTTTGCATTTAAAAAGCAATGTATTCATAGCCTTAAGAGCTTTTCCTACTAAATGTTCCTGATTTAATATAAAACTACCAGTATAATTAATAATAGTGCCCAGATAGTTCCAGATAGTTAAACTTATCGACTACTTCTATAGATTCTCCATTATATTTCCATTTCTTATCTTGACAAATTCTACCCCTTTTGTGGAAAACCATTATGTTTGTTTTGCTAGTATAAACAGTAAATCCCCATGAGTTACAATAAAGGTAAAGATTGTCTAAATGAGATATGAAAATTTCTCTCAAACGAAATGATTTAAGTTTGTGTCGGTATTAGTAAAGACGCGTTAAAGCCAATCACGCTGCTCAAATTTATCCACAGTGACATGCATATAATATATATATATATATATACCTTGTTAAATTCGACATTTAAAAACGTTTAACGTATGCATTATTAGTGAGGTTTCCAAAAACACAGAATATATTATAGTAATGCTTAAGAGATAACACTTAAACATAATTGTTTTGTGTTCGAAATTTGTTTTCACGTCCGGAAGTCAAAATGTGTAGGCAATACATCACAAATAAAGAGTGACTTGATACCACGCATTTTTACTGTCGACCATGGATAATTCGAAAAATAAATATGTACATCCTATTATTATTTAAAAATTAACACTGTTTACTACTGGCTTTAATCCCCACTATGTCTCGTATAGCAACGCGGCGATCTAACGAAATCCTGCTTATAATCATACGCATATGGGTTGTCTATATATGAAATGTACTTCCTCCATCAGTCTGTACTTTTATGTACTGAACACAACTGAAAATAGGAAAAGCGTTTTTGGTGAACAATATACGTTTTTCTCAAAACATTGGCAATAACAAGGAAACGAATATGTTTTTTAAACTTTAACATTATCTACGTTTAGGTATATATATTGTTCATCTGCAGACTGGCATAAATAACAAAATACATCGCAGTTTAACCTTGTGTCTATGCTTTTGATTTATATTGTATTGTTTTTTAGTAGAACCATTAACATGGTATTTTGGCGCATGAAAAAGCACCATATGATATTAATACTTCCGGTAAATGTATATGTTCAACTGTATGTTATAAGGGCGTGTTTTGAATGCAACAGCTTCTCCTATATGTTTTCTCGTTTTATATAAAAATCTACGTTTGCGCTGTCCGTTTAAATATTTACACAAATAGACATTAACGTGCCAATGTATATTTCGTTTGATGCGTGACTATTGCATCGATGAACTCGAATTCGTATAACACTATGCTTCTTATTCATGTAATTCACAAAATAACAGCTCTCGATATGATTTATTTTATCTAGTTAAGTCTAGGTATAAAGTAAATAATTCTAGGAAATAAACGCTTATAATTTTCTTACTGATATGTCAAAAAGTGAGTGGTATTTTAAATTAAATAAAAGTTATAAATAATATTAAACGACCAAACATACATATCTATGCATAGACACCGCCATCTGGACTATCACGGATTACCCCTAAGATATATGTCTTGATCAAAAATATTTCTTAGGCCGGTCTGTCGTTATCAGTTCAAGTAATTGAAGGCACCCAGAACACTTAGTTAAACTACAGGATATTGCAAGGGAAGTCTTATGATGTGTATGGCTTCTAAGCAACGTTAAGGCTCTTCATTTAGACAAAAACAACACTAAAACAATAGAAGTACACATATTCAACATGATTAATATTTGAGTTTCTTGGTTTCAGAAACTACAAAGGATTTAAGATGCGTGCGATGTATGCTTGATTTAGAATGATTAGCATTATGCCCCGATTACTGACTAAATTGTCATATGTATACAGTAAAACATCATTGTTCATAATGTGACATCTGGTTAACATTCAGGTTTGATGTAAGCCAGACATAGCAAAGCGTAGTTTGCATTCCAATGAGAAGGATGGGCATAGATTTAGAGACAATCGCGAGTTATATACGGCAATGTCTAGAGCTAATGTCTATTTTGACTTTTGAAACCAATATCTAACACGCTACTATAGGACATTAAGTCTTTTGAGATGCACACAATATTTGGACCACTCCTATCTAAAACTCTATGCCCTGACTATCTTTTAAACGCATTACAAACAATTAATTATTATATTTTAATGCCTATCCTTAGAAACATATGTCATTCTAACATTTGTCAGAGTTTTGTGTGTTTGCTTGTTTAAGTATTTTAATTAAATGAAAATACTCGTTTTTATTTCAATGGTCATGTTTGTTTTATTTTTTTTTAAATACTTTTATATTCATTTCAAATATCGTTACAACCAGTTCATCTATTTTACTGAAGCAACTCAGTGTGAATATAATATTTACGATACTTTATGTATAACAATTTGTTTTCATTGGATCCTTTAAATTATGCATAAAACAAGTTTACAGCTACTCGCATTTTTATGTCTTAACGTATGCGCTTTTATTGCCACATTATACGCTTAAACTATTTTGGCGGATATCGTTTGTCATGCAACAGCGTTTGGTATGAAACTGCATGTTAAACATGGTTAGAATATTCAAGGACTACTTTGACCGTGATTGAGGAATAAGCACGTGTGGATGAACAGGGCGGAGATCTTAAATCTTCAATTGTTACTTGTTGTTGTTTTTTTGTTTTGCTAAGAAATGCTCGCAGTGAAGAAAAAGTTAAACGAGCGACTCCAAAAGGGTATAGGTGGATGTTAATAAACGGGTAAGACTAGTAAATTCAGCTAATGTTTTTTTAATCCCCTAAGTAGCTGTTCGAAATTAGGTGATACCCAATTTAATGGAGCTCAATGAGTCGGCGAAAAAAAACAACATTTATAACAAACTGCGGTCAAGACGAGTGACTTTTTTTTAAACGAAAAAGGCTATTATTATCGCAGACTAAAATTAAAATACAAAACAGTATGTAGAAAATGACATACATATTTAATCTATAATCATTATATCATTACGACAAAAAGTATTTTGTAGAATATGTGTGCGTTATTTATTTATTTCTTAAGGTGTGTGTACTTTTTCTTCCAAAAGATGCCTTCCTTTGGTTGAATGTTTGCGATGCGAGTATATAGTCTAAGAATAAATTTATTTTTAAATGACAGTATGTGTGTTGACGTAATTAATGATTATTGTAAGACAGTTTGTATTGTAATGGGAACATTCAAGGCAGGCCTTCATAGGACATTGCGAAGAGAATATCCGATAGAGTGCAGATTTGCAGGTGATTATTTTTGCTGCGGATTTTAGACGTCGTAATTGCGGTATTCTAGAGAGAAGGGTAGTTAGCATGCTCTGTTATAGATGCATGAATACACGTCGTATTCAAGTTATGCTAGATCTTCGGCTCGTTTTGAAGGGAAAGTGTTTGCATATCTCGATTTATCGTTCATATCTATGTATAACACATCAAGCCCTTTTAACAATAAGTGGCGGAGTTATTGAGTCGCTGTATCGTTTGGTACAACTGTTTTGCCGATATGTCACAGTATTTACGTCTTTCCATTACGCAGTTACCTTGTAAACAACTGCCTGCTCGCCCGTTCAGTTGTATCAATTTTTATAAATTACATTTGGACGCGTGTATATGTTTCACCATGCAATGTCCAGATTACAATTTGTATTAAGATTATGGGATATTAGTGGGAATTATTGCATTCGGAGAGTTTTAATCACCTTTGCCTAATATTTATGAAAATGATCGTTCAACAGTGTTAGAGTCGCCTCTGATTTCAAATTTGATCATTTTATATTAAATAGTATTTGCTTATACAGCAGTATCAGTCAGTTATATTTTGTTTTGTTCATGGTGATGCAAAATGCATTTGATTACTTGATTCACGAATTGCTTCACTCGTGATCAAATCGGGAGTAATATAATGTTATAACCTCGGTTCCAAATATTTAAATCCCATATGGCTTTGTATATATGAATAAACCAGATATTTTGGACTAAATATATCCCGATTAGGCTTAAGATTTGATATACCTAGCGAATAGGGCCTATATATAGTAAAACTGTCTTTCCGAACAATTTCGTTTACCTTATAATATGTAAGCGTTTATAGTAACGTATTTACAATTTTTTACCTCTCGAAAAATAAAATGCTCAGGCAGCCTCAGTAAACAATTTTTTTCTCAAGTGCAATATTTACGTTAACGCTCAACAGTGTCTGTTATATGCTTAAAATATGTGCATGTAATATTCAAGAAATGGAAACATTACTGATTCGATCCTACTGTTCAGGTTTACACCATCGTTCTTATCAAGAGGTGTGTATCGACCGCCCGTTTAAGCTACATGCGTCGTTTTTAAACGCTTGTTGAGAAGACAATTCTTTTACGCAATAACATATGCTTTATTATTTTTACACTTTCATACTAAACATGGATAACATGGCATACAGACTGAGACACAGGCGTATGTCATGTCAACAATAATATGATATTTACACTTTCATGACAACAATAATTGAGTGCTTACAGTAAGATGATGATTATGAGGCCACATATACATATAGAAGAGTATTTGTGGAGTTTTTAACATAGCCACGTTATATTACGCATAAACTCATCACAGTAACCAAACGATATTAACACTACACTGACAAGTTAAGCAAAACTATTCAACAAACCTGTTAATATCTCTTTTTTTACACTAGGTATCTTCATGCTCCTTGCAGTTGAAATGAAAAGGGCAATGATCTAGGTCGGAAAACGGTCCGTTTGTTATGTGCATTTCATTAAAAACTAAGAGTATTTAGAAGTGTGTTGTAATTGTTGTTGCAGCCTGCAGTACACTAACAATAAATAACATTATATAATCTTACAGTTGGGCTAATGTGCTGCCAACCTCTATACATGTAGGTGTGTACAACTGATGCAATTCAAATCGTTTATCTTAGGTAAACTCATCATTTGATTGATCGAAAAGTTAACACTTCTAACGATTCAACTGATAACACGCGGAACATTTATCAAAGCTGAGCTGTTGCATGAAGTTAAAATGTAATGAAGCGAAATGCGGTTAAGAAAACATACTTACCTATATAACCATAGCCATTAAAATAATCAGAAAATTATTTAATGCAATGTGGTTAAAATTATGTTAAATTAATATGGATATACTTTTGATTGGTCAGTGCGAACTTTTTAGCAACCGTTTATATGAATATAACAATATGTTATCATTGAAATATATATATATAGTTTCATAAGAAAAGTATGGTTAAGTCGAACAGCAAATACATTACATCGATATAGTCTCACCTAAATCAATAATTTGTTAACTGGGTGCTTGTTGTTTTTGATCTTTTGTTTTCAATACATAGCTTATGTTAAGTACATTCAAACCGAAATTGACGTTAATTCAACTTAACATAATCCTTGCATCATTATAACTTAATATCCCGATATATTGAGGAATATCGTTACCGATAGATAAGCATGCCCATTAGTTATCAGTAGCATTCATTAGGTGGGCTTATATCCCAATTTAATACTTCATATACGTTAACAATTATCATATTTTTATTAGGGGTACATACTTTTTCGGTTATCTGATACAATTTATTTCAATTACGTTTTCTCATGAAAATAATTATATACATATATATATATATACGATTAAAAATGCAGTATGGTAATTAAGTCAATTGGATGATGTATGCATATCCATTAAAGCAGCTGAAAAGCAAATCAAATTACGAAGAACTTAGTTTAACAACAACAAAATACATTTGTCATATATTATGGGAGTTTAACATTCCTTTGTGTTGAACAAGTGTTTATACATCTTGTTAAATTAATTGTTAAAAAAAGATGTTTTCACTAATGTGCGTATTGCAATTTCTAGTGATAGCGTTTTGTCTCTGATTTTAAAAAAACATTTGCATAAAAATACGTCGCATTATTTATAATAAACCGTATATTCTAAGTAATTGATATTTATTTAATTGATAAAGCAATAGTTTATTGAACCAAGAGGTGAAACGGTAGCGATGCATAATTACGGTCCAAAGCCTAAGTTTGTTTAATAGTTAGTGAGGTTGGCGGAGCTTGATTGCCATTTATTTAAAACAAGGTGCATATTGTCGTATGTTTGTAGATATATTGTATAAGATCAACTATTAAAAAATAAGAAAACGATGAAATGATGAATGCCGTATCTCAATCCTTTAATACATTAAACCGTTTGAATGCGTGATTTGCATTTGTGACTACCAGTATATTGCGTAACACACGAATTGGAAACATCGTACTGGCCATATGTTTCTCTATATGGTATATTATCTGGTTTTAGAGAGATACGGTAAACATGTTTATTTGTTTATGTCCAATATCAACATTTCGGAGTGTTTCAACATAAAATTTGATATATAGAGAATAACAGGTTACTGCCTGATCGTTTTGTAATATATCAGGCGAGACTTAGAATAAAATAACGGCGAGGCTTGCCGAGCAGTTATTTCATTCGTGCCGAGCCTGATATATTACAAAACGATCAGGCAGTAACCTGTTTTTCTGTTTATCATACCACTGAAACCTCTCACCCCGTTTTTCAAGAAATAATGAAAAATAATCGCTACGCCCTGGAGCCGCTGCATTCGTGTATCGCGTATGAATCTTTCTAAAAATAGCATTGTTCCTCAACACGAAGAGTAGCGCGATTTAATGTAATTTAATAACGCTGTTTCTTTCTCTTTCTTCTTTAATTCTGCAACAAAACTTTAAGCAGCAATACTTTATTACACAAAATGAAAGCATATATTATACTTTTAAAGGCAAAACTTGATAACCGTTGTAACATGTCAAGGCCAGTCCATTCCAGTCGCTCACGTCTTCGCAGTGTGTCAACACGTGTAAAGAATTGAATGATGTTTTTATCAGAATTTGGAATATACACTGCGCGTTTGGTTTACTGTGGTGGTTGTTCGTAGATATTGAGGTGCACGTTAAGTACAGCTCAATAAACATGTCATTTATTGGATTTTGGCCAAGAAACTGTGCTTGTGAAACTGCCGGGTGGGTGGGGAGAGAAATGTTCATTTCGGAAGTGTTGACAGAAATGCATGAAACAGATGGAGTTGCAGTAGAACATGTTGCCAAAAGGTTTGAACATCTTTTTTGTGTTTGTTTGGAAATTTTACTGTAATTGGTAATTGATTGTACGTTTTTGTGTCCTGTTATTTGCATGATTTCGGTGGGTGCGATATTGGAATCCCTTAGTTTTTGAACAAGGTGTTTTCAAGCAGAATGGTAACTTATGCTTTTTGTTTTTTTTTAAACCGGCATCGATTGCCATACTATTCAACATCTTGGCAATTTTTTTTCACAAAGTTTCTGCCGTGATTAAACAGTGATTAAAATACATTTACCTTGTTTTTGTTTAGATTGTTCTGCTTTGCTTTCAGGCAGTCACGTGTGAGGGAAAATCTGGACCACTGCTCCGGAAGATAGAGTATGGGTATTTTGCTCTTTGAAGTTTCCGTCAATGCTTCCCACGATGCTACGCAATGTGACAGGCTCGTATTCATCATCATCTTTAGTGCGAATGGAGAGCAGATATGTGGCAAGATATTCATCTAGATGGTCGACTGATAAATTGTGGATTGCCTTCGTTTCGCCTTTCTTGGCAAGGTATCTTTGAAATCGACTGACATTTGCCAGTGTTTTCCGGATAGTGTTTTTCTTATCATTTGCTTCAATTAATTTGTGTACATCTTCGGTTGTTATTTCTATGGCGTCTGAAATGTTTTCACTGTTCTAAGTGTTTGATTTTGTTTCAGTAAGGGATTCTAAATAACTTTTATTTAAATTGGCATTTGCATTCGTGATTTCATCAAATGGTTCATTAAACACACTCGGATTTATTCCAAACTGATTGGCAAAGTCTTTCCTCAGACATAACAACTTCCTCCATTAAACCGTCCCAAACAATGTCAAACTTACCTCCATCCAAAAAGTCTGACATGGTAATGTTTATTTATTGTATTTATATATGTTTTCTATGTTTAAGTCCTTATTTTCAAAAGAAATTAGCTTTTAACGAGCCTTATCAAACACAATTTATGTGGCAAAATTGGCAAACTGTAGAAGACGACAAATGTAACCTAAATAATAATTTATGATTTAAAATTATTTCATTATTTAATGAATATTACATTGGCTTTGATTGTGAAGTGTGCTACTATTTTATTTTTTAACTATTTTTACTGCTTTTTTATTGTTTGTTTTATTTGTTTGGTCTGTTTATATTAAGTGCTGAACTTTTGACATAACCTTTGACCTTTGATGTTTGCTTATGAAGGCGTGTCAAAAAAAGTAGTCCGTTTGTTACATGACGTCATCAGCATGTACTTATTCGTTCTTAATATTTGTAAAATACCTTTTTTCTGTTTTTGTTGTTGTTTGTGGATTAAATGTAATACATATTGGTTTCAAATTGTTTGTTTTGATAAATCTGATTCAGTTTTACAATAAAACAAAACATTGTACTTAAGTCTTAGTAGCCTCCACACATGACTGATATATGAACTTCCTATTGACAGTGATATAAAAAAAGATATCAGGCAACAGGATATCAAACAGATATCAATGTGGTGGTATGATAAAAATATATTCAACACTTTTGTATATGGCATTCCGTTTTACGAAAACCTTATACTTGAAAATGGTATGATCATGATTAACATGTGTTGATGTTCCGACTGTATTTTTATACCGATGTGCTGTTGTTCAGTGATGTTTTGTCGCGCTTTTCGGTTATGAATGACAACATAATAAAATATTGCATTCACAATAATCAGGTTAATAATAAATGTATTGAAAAACGATACTACCGAATAGTCGCATTTATATACGTTGACACGGCTTTGCTAGGTTTCAAAATTGGCTTATGCGGAAAACAATATCCCCCGTGAATACTTTGCACTACGTTTAAGATAACACATAGTGATCGTTCATCTTGTTACATGTTTGTATCATTGTACTTATATGCATGCAAGGCAAACGTTAACAGAATATAATGAGTATGATACAAACACAAGGCACTTAAAGCGACAGCTTTATCTCACGGCGAGGTTGTTTAGCCCTTGAAATGATCATCTTAATGTTCAGCTTGAGTAGATGTGACTGGATCGTACGTAACATCTGTAATATTTATCAAAGTTTTATGAACACCACTGAATTTGCATATGCACCGACAATGCAAATAAAGGCTCAACCATTTGACCTTGAAGTATAAGTTTGATCTTTAGCAGACACAACTGACTTTGAGGGGAAATGAGATTTAGATGGGATGGGATACAAATAGACCCTACACATTTGACCGTGTGTTTTGACATGGAAATTAAGACGACATGACTGACATATCTTTTAAGCACATCGTCCGAATGACCATAACCTGAGGTAAATCAATACACATCATTTACAATGTGTATATGATATTGAGGCAAAAGAACGTGGAATTTAAAATATTGGGTTTAAGTATTTTGCATATCGTCTTAATGCCCTTAATATATTCGGCAGTTAAATGCAAATGCATCAAAGGCTAAATGAATATTTTAGCAAACACGAAACGTGCTCTTACAGACTGACGGACTGACTGACGGACGGACTGAATGTTGTCTAGTATATCCCGCCTATCGCTTTAGGGGGGGGGGGGTAACTGTGAACACTTACTGTCACATTAATGCGCACATGTATTTGTTAAGTTGTCATATATTGTTCGTGTTTAATTAGGTAAAATGACCGGTTTGATACGAATATTAAAACTCAAATTTAATAACTTGAAATAATTCATTTAACAGCTGCTCAGTGTTATATCTTTGAGATCGCAAAACCGGACCAACGACTTAGTATAAACATGCATGGTCATATTCGCATGTGTATGATAATACAATCAAATGTGAAAGCATATTTTATCTTCAGCTATTGTTACATCAAGCTTTCAACTGTTTCCGTGCCATTACATTACGGTTACATTATCGTTCACAGTAAACGTGTAAGACACTAGCTAATGGTTTTAATTGACATTTCATTCTTTGACTGATCAACCTTTTTTCATTATTTAGGTGACATGGCGTGTCAAGATAAAATCGCGTGGCTATAGTAAATATTTCAAAGGAAATAATGAGCGTGTTAACGTCAAATTACTTGTTATTCTTGTGAATCTGTCACTCGTTTGACTGCATTCCATCCTGTTCCATAAGGCTAGATTACTCACTTTCTGAACTATTACACAAATTAGGGTACCAAATGAAAGCGTAAATCAGATCTTTTATATTAAAATTCTCCTATTAATGGCAAATGCGCATGTAAAGTATAAGATTCGTAAAAACTTAGCCTTACAAGTACATGTATATCTTTGCACCGTGTGGCATAAATAACGCATTTGTCTTCTCACAAATAGCGCACTCGTTATCACATATTGTCTCACATTAACAATGTGAAATGTCACAAATGAATGCCATTTACGAGTGAATTCATTTAGAGTTGATTTGTATATTAATGTGATATCCTTTTTTGTAGCAGTGTCTTCCGGCAGAAATTCTCTGAATCTCACAGAGTATGCAATGTTTTCTTTACAACGACACGTCTTTTTTTATTCATATAGTAATACGATTTAGAAAGGTGCCGGGCGCACCGTAATTTAATGTCAACGTTAACAGTCATAGCACAATGCAGTTCGATTAATTTATTCCAAAAATGGATACACGGTCACGTTTTCGTGTACATTTATTGTTGACAGATCAAACGTAAAAATACGATTCTTGCATGACATGTGAAGTATGATTATTATTTGATTTGGGTATTTAGCAATGTTCGTGCTCTTTCTCACATATTGTTCACAATTAGTATACAATGAACAATACATGCATTTATACAGTTTATATTATTCGTTATAAATACATCTTACTTAACACGAAAATGTGTTGTGAAAATGCTTAATACATACAATTGACCCAGTGCTAAATTATTTCCTTTTTGACCAAAAGCTGGAACATTTTGCGTGTACATAAACAGTCGCGAAGGTCCTTCTGTTGACAACTTGCGATAGTTTGTCTGGAAAGTGTTATGTCGAATAGAAACTGATATATATTTGCTATTGCAACACAATCTTGTATAGATCTTGTGTGATATTGTTATCATTCATGCTGCACTAACCACGCGTATTTTAATTTTCGATTTGAAATGTAATTCAGATGATCTTTCCGTTGACTATTCCTAGTGGTATACACATTACATACCCGTGTATTTGTATCACATTATCAACGCTGATTTCTATTAAACGAATATTATACATCAATAATGCATTCTTATCTTCATAAAGATAGGAGTTTTATGTAATATAATTGTGGGTGACACAATATCGCCTCGTGACAATTTCCTAGTAACATGGCTACTCTTTTCTGTACAGTTTAATAGATATGGTGAGTGCGCACATGTATAGGGGTATAAGTTTATACAAACACTAAACGTGTATACAGTTAGTCACATTATTGGCAATCTTTCCCCAAAAATGTATTTATCATACAACGTGGTCACATGTGAATATAAGACTAGTATTTTACTTGTGAAAAATATCTAAAAGATCTTTGCACGTAAAGGTATTTCAGGTTCCTGGACACGACTGGTGTATTTCTCAAAAGTTATTATTCCATGTACAATAATTTTTAACAGGTCAATCAAACAATCAATAGGTTTTATGACATGCACAGGCTTATATGTTATACAATAAGTTAATACGCATTTAATAAGATAGAACATAACCCTGAAATATATAAATCTCACTAAAACATACATTTGAGGATTGTTAATTACGTGAGTAATAACAAGTCTAATAAACCAAAAACAATACTTTTCCCAAAATAAATGATTCCACCATTTTAATGGCATTATCTTTAATGGTGTAGCAATAATGTCCAAAAATAATGTCCATATAGTTACTTTTTTAATATCAATATTGTAATTATTTCTGATGTGAAGACGATACATGCTTTTTAGTAAATGCAGATACAACACAGAATTTTATGTAGTATTCCTTTTCTTTTGAAGCGCTACATCACCAATAATTGGTGTCGGCATATGATATTCCGTAACCACACATTATGGTTAATAGTTGTATTACCTACCTTATGGGTTTTTACCTTTATTGTTCACTAATTGTGGATTAAAATTAGGATGATTGCTCCTTTGGATTTCGTTTTATCCCTTTCCACAGGTGATATGGACAAACATTCGGATCTATCACGACTATATGTTACGCACATGCGTACGGCGGATTTTTAATGATTGACACCCGATTATATAATATCTGGAGTATCTTTTTCGGTTGACAAACAATATGCATGCACGTTGGGTTTTAAACAAGACGGAATTAGTTTGCCTGAAAGTACGGAAGTACCTTTTATTGAATTGTGTATTAAGGACTAACGAAGGCGAACACATTGTCTTCAAGTTTTGCATGGTCAGCGCCGTCAAGTAATCGTGTCATATGTGCTTGACCAGAGATGCGTTAGCAAGCCGTTTGTCCACGTTAAGGTCACCCACCAGTATTATTGCATTGTAGTAATGAGCTAGTTTTCAGTATTTGTGTTCCTAATTGCATAATATAGCGTATGTCAATATAACGCCTGACCTGTTACAAATTCAAATATAAGTTAATAATGCGTGTTGATTGCCATGGTTCATGAATAATGCATCGATCTTTTCAGGATGATTGAAATCGTTAACACACATTATGTACGCCTGAAACATACGAAATGTCTCATTTAAATGTTTTACATCAATATAATACTCGTTGCCTTTGTGAATGTTTATACATCTTGTGCTTATGAACTTAACACTATACAACAAGACGTTAACAAGATAACTTATATTATGCTGATGTTTCTCTGGAGACCTCTTGTTCTATATTTTAAAATTAATTCTTGTATGGGTGTCTAATTATTTAAACAACTTATTATCTTGCGGCTACGTGTATCCTTTCCATGTAAAAATAAATATAACATATGTTAACTGTCATATTTTGTTAACGTAATTCATATATAGTATAACAGGTTACTGCTGATCTTTTTGCAATATATCAGACGAAGCTTATAATAATATAGCAGCGAGGCCTGTCAACCCGTTAAATTATTCGTGCCGAGCGTTGTTACAACCTGAATTGTAATAACGCCCGAAATTGTAATAAACTTTTTTCTTGGTTAAATATTGCATCTGATCGCATTTTCAAACACAAATTATTGCAAAATATAATGCATATATGTATATAAAATGTATTTTAATAGGGGAATACGGCATATGAATGACAAAATAGTTGGTCTCATACAACCTGAATTGTAATAAAGTTATCACATTATTACAATTGCTTGACAACCTGAATTGTAATAACGCCCGAAAGTGTAATACACTTTTTCTTGGTTTAAAATTGCATATAATCGCATTTTCAAACACAGATTATTGCAAAATATAATGCATACATGTACATACAATTTATATTTATATGGCAATACGACCTATAAATGACAAAAAATGTGTTTTCATACAAACTCAATTGTAACAAAGTTATTACATTATTACAATCGCATGTCGCACTGAATTTTGATAACACCCGAAAGTGTAATAAACTCATGTTTTAGTTGGAAATTGCATCTGATCGCATTTTCAAACACAGAGTATTGCAAAATATAATGCATACATGTATATAAAATGTGTCTTAATAGGGAAAAACGACCTATGAATGACATAAAGGATGGTCTCATACAACCTGAATTATAATAAAGTTATTACATTATTACAATTGCTTGACAACCTGAGTTGCAATAACGCCCAAAAGTGTAATAAACTTATTTCTTGGCTTAAAATTACATCTGATCGCATCTTCAAGCACACATTATTGCAAAATATAGTGTATACATGTTTAAAAAAAGTGTATCTCAATAAGGTAATACGAATAGGAATGACAAAAAAGGTGTTCGCATACAACCTGAATTGTTATTAAGTTATTACATTACTACAATCGCTTGTTGCCCTTAAATTTTATAACACCCGAACATGTAATACATGAAAACAAATTTCTTGGTTTAAAATTGAATCTGATCGCGTTTTCAAACACAAATTATTGCAAAATAGTATGAAAACATGTATATAAAATGTATCTTAATAGTGGAATACGACATATACATGAGAAATAGATTTGTCTCATACCACCTCAATTTTAATAAATTTATTACATTAGTACAATTGCGTGACAACCTGAATTGTAATAACGCTCTAAAATGTAATAAACTTTTTTCTTGGTTTACAATTGCATATTATTGCATTTTCAAACACAGATTATTACAAAATATAATGCATACATGTACTTACAATTTATGTTAATATGGCAATACGACCTCTGAATGACAAAAAATGTGTTTTCATACAAACTCAATTGTAACAAAGTTATTACATTATTACAATCGCGTGTCGCACTGAATTTTAATAACACCCGAAAGTGTAATAAACTCATTTCTTGGTTTAAAATTGCATCTGATCGCATTTTCAAACACAGATTATTGCAAAAAAGTATGCATGCATGTATATAAAATGTATCTTAATAAGGCAAAACGACATAGGAATGATATAAAGGTTGGTCTCATACAACCTGAATTGTAATAAAGTTATTACATTATTACAATTGCTTGACAATCTGAATTGTTATAACGCCCAAAAGTGTAATATACTTATTTCTTGGCTTTAAATTGCATTTGATCGCATTTTCAAACACAAATTATTGCAAAATATAGTGTATACATGTTTAAAAAAGTGTATCTAAGTAAGGTTATACGACTAAGAATGACATAAAAGGTGTTCGCATACAACCTGAATTGTAACAAAGTTATTACATTATTACAATTGCTTGACAATCTGAATTGTTATAACGCCCAAAAGTGTAATATACTTATTTCTTGGCTTTAAATTGCATTTGATCGCATTTTCAAACACAAATTATTGCAAAATATAGTGTATACATGTTTAAAAAAGTGTATCTAAGTAAGGTTATACGACTAAGAATGACATAAAAGGTGTTCGCATACAACCTGAATTGTAACAAAGTTATTACATTATTACAATTGCTTGACAACCTGAATTGTAATAACGCCCGCAAATGTAGTACACTTATTTCTTGGCTTAAAACATCACCTGATCGCATTTTCAAACACAAATTATTGCAAAATATATTGTATACATGTTTAAAAATGTGAATCATAATAAGGTAATACGATTAGGAATGACAAAAAAAGTGGTTAGCATACCAACTAGATTGTAATAAAGTTATTTCATTATTATAATCGCTTGTTGTCCTGAAATTTAATAACACCCGAAAATGTAATAAACTCATTTCTTGGTGTTAAATTGCATCTGATCGCATTTTCAAACACAAATTATTGCAAAATAGTATGCATACATGTATATAAAATGTATCTTAATAGGAACTTAAGACATATGAATGACAAAAAGATTGGTCTCATACAGCCTCAATTGTAATAAAGTTATTACATTATTACAAATGCTTGACAACTTGAATTGTAATAACGCCCGAAAGTGTAATATACTTTTTTCTTGGTTAAAAATTGCATCTGATTGCATTTTCAAACACAGATTATTGCAAAGTATAATGCATACATGTATATACCATTTAAATTAATATGGCAGTACGATCAATGAATGACAAAAAAATGTCGAACGTGTTATAAACTCATTCTTGGATTTAACTTACATCTAATCGCCTTTCAAACACAGATTATTGCAAAATAGTATGCATACATGTATATAAAATGTTTCTTAATAGGGTAATACGACCTATGAATGACAAAAACGTTGGTCCCATAAAACCTCAATTGTAATCAAGTTATTACATTATTACAGTTGCGTGACAACCTGAATTGTAATACCGCCTGAAAGTGTAATAAACTTTTGTCTTGGTCTAAAATTGCATATAATCGCATTTTCAAACACAGATTATTGCAATATATAATGCAAACATGTACTTACAATTAATATTAATATGGCAATACGACCTATGAATGACACAAAAATGTGTTTTCATACAAACTTAATTGAAACAAAGTTATTACATTATTACAATCGCGCGTAGCACTGAATTTTGATAACACCGAAAGTGTAATAAACTCATTTCTTTGTCTAAAATTAAATCTGATCGCTTTTTCAAACACAGATTATTGCAAAATATAATGCATACATGTATATAAAATGTGTCTTTACAGGGCCAAACGACCTATTAATGACAAAAGGGTTGGTCTCATACAACCTGAATTGTATTTAAGTTATTACATTATTATAATTGCTTGACAACCTGAATTGTAATAACGCCCAACAGTGTAATAAAGTTATTTCTGGCTTAAAATTGCATCTGATCGCATTTTGTAACACACATTATTGCAAAATATATTGTATACATGTTTAAAAAAGGTGTATCTTAATAAGGTAATACGACTAGGAATGACAAAAAAATTATATTAATATGGCAATACGACCTTTGAATGACAAAACATGTGTTTTCATACAAACTCAATTGTAACAAAGTTATTACATTTATACAACCGCGTGTCGCACTGAGTTTTTATAACACCCGAAAGTGTAATAAACTCATTTCTTGGTTAAATATTGCATCTGATCGCATTTAAAAAATAATAATTGCAGAATATATACATACATGTATATAAAATGTGTTTTAATAGGGAAAAACGACCTTTGAATCATATGAAGAAAAAATTGGTCTCCAACAACCTCCATTGTAATAAAGTTATTACATTATAACAATTGCTTGACAACCTGAATTTTAATAACGCCCGAAAGTGTAATAAACTTTTTTTCTTGGTTTAAAATTGCATCTGATCGCATTTCAAACACAGATTATTGCAAAATAGTATGCATACAAGTATATAAAATGTATTTTAATAGGGCAATACGATCTATGAATGACAAAAAAGTAGGTATGAAAACGAAGATTGGTCTCCTAGGGCAAAACGACCTATGAATGACGAAAAAATTGGTCTCCTACAACCTCAACTGTAATAAAGTTATTACATTATTACAATTTCCTGACAACCTGAATTTTAATAACGCCCGAAAGTGTAAAAACAATTTTCTTTGGTTTAAAATTGCATCAAATCGCATTTTCAAACACAGATTATTGCAAAAAATAATGCATGCATGTATATATAATTTATATTAATATGACAATACGACCTATGAATGACAAAAATGTGTGTTCATACAAACTCAATTTTAACAAAGTTATTACTCTATTACAAACGCGTGTCGCCCTGAATTTTGATAAGACCCGAAAGTGTAATAAACTCATTTCCTGGTTTAAACTTGCATCAGATCGCATTTTCAAACACAGATTATTGCAAAATATAATGCCTACATGTATATATAATGTATTTTAATAGAACAATACGACCTTTGAATGACAAAAAGGTTGGTCTCATACAACCTCTATTGTAATAAAGTAATTACATTATTATTATTAATATACATGTTTAACAAAGTGTATCTTCATAAGGTAATACGAAAGGAATGACAAAAAAGGTGTTCTCATACAATATCAATTGTAATAAAGTTATTACATTATTACAATTGCTTGACAACCTGAATTGTAATAACGTCCGAAAGTGTAATGAACTTTATTCTTGGCTTTAAATTGCACCTGAACGCATTTTCAAACACATTATTGCAAAATATAGTTTATACATGTTTTTAAAAGTGTATCTTAATAAGATAATACGACTAGGAGTGACGAAAACGGTGTCTCATACAACCTCAATTGTAATAAAGTTATTACATTATTACACTTGCTTTACAACCTGAATTGTAGTAATGCCCGAATAAACCCTTTTGTTTGTTAAACATTGCTGCATACATGTATATACAATGTATATAAATAGGACAATACGATCTACAAATAACAAAAATAGTGTTTTTATATAAACTCAATTGTAATAGTTATTATCTTTTCTTTTTTGACAACCTTAACATTCATGCCTTCGTTATTTTGACAATGCGGATAATGGCTCCTACATAGTTTTGACAGCACGGACATTTCGTTTCTAAATTGTTTTGACTGCCCGAAGATTCTTTCCTGAATAATTGCTATCCCGGTCATTATTATCACATTATATCAAACTAATATGACACTCTGGGCAATTTATTCGGTATTTTAATGTTTCGTTATGAAGATAGAATACATATATATATTTTTTTCTCATATTAAGGCGCGGTAAATATACCAAAACGTAAACGGAAAACTTAACGCTATATTGATCCTTGTCGGCTTTTTTTAAATCAGTTTTATTCACATTTATGTCAATTTTCTGTAAAATGGCCTCTATATTATCGAAAGTCATACACAAAAAATATGCTTATGCATTTTTTTTAAAGAAAAGTTAGTTTGAGATAATCGGTAGCGCGTTTTCCGACATCGGATTTTCGGCGGGAATTCAACTCGGGTACAGTCTTATATAGACCGGGTATGATTAAGTATATTTACCGTACCCGGATCACATGTAAGTTTACTTAAGAGTACCCGGGGTACATGTTAGTAGTACCCGAGCTACAATGACCTATCGAACCATATTTAGTGTTATGCTTTATACTATTGTGAGAATGAATCGTGATCATGGGAATGATTACGTTTAAAATAATATTCGAATTTATCGATTTACACTTAGATCTGTAATTTGCCAAAACCTTGTAGAAATCGGGGATGAAAGCTATGTAGGAGCGAATATACGGTCTTTCAAAATAATGTTGGAACGATTGTCCGGGATGTCCGGGTAATTAAAACAACATATAAACGAATGTCTGCCTTGTCAAAGTTAGCGTAGGAACGATTGTCACGTTTGAAAGAATGTTCGGAGTCATTAATTAAGTGCTTAATACCTATACATTCATAATATTTATAAAATTATATGCTTAACACGAAACCTATTTAGAGTTTACCGGTAATATAAAACACCGTCATTACGTAGTCGTATAAAGAGTTTTCGTTAGTGTATGGCAAAACAAAATTTAAAAAAGCATTTTCGTTGATCACAACGGGGTTAAATAATGTTTCCGAAAAATACAGACAAAGGAAATTTATGACATAAAGTGACATAATGTATCACTATTATTACGTTTAAAGTGATATGCACATCAAGTATAGTATGTGCTATGTTCATAGGTGTCTATCGCAACCGGCGGTGTTTATTGTTTGGTGCTTTTACTTCATATAAACTTATATTTAATAATGCTGCATCAACATACTAAGACAATATCTCGGAAAGAGAAGAATAATGCATCTGAATATCGACCGTACTTTCGTTTTGATAACTGCCGAAAGAAATGATTCAATGAACGATGTGACTCTATATTTAGTTTTAGTGCAGTATCGTACATACGGCACAAACACACAATTTTGTTTTACGGATCATTTCGGCTTAGAGGACTGAACAGTCATGTAAAATATCGAATATAATATAAATATATTTTTTATAAACAACTGGTAGTAATATCAGTTGTAGAATTCCAGAATTAAGTCATTACTCAATTAGCTCCCCTGAATACTCATCTTCAGTAGGTATAAGCCGAAGACTGGTTCACTACATATAGTGACAGTCTTTACCAAACACAATTTACGTGACCATTACTCGTCTCAAATATATTGCCGAATCTCAGATTTCGGTCGAATTTATTTGCTTTGATCTTTTCGATATCTTATTGTTATTTTTATCCTGACAAATCACAAACGCTTGTTAAATAATTATTTGTTTTAAACATTATAGTTGGCATCTCTATTATTCCTGTAATCTCGCGGTATTCCATTAAATCACACCCTACTGTTTAGTTGTCAGAATTCGTGACGCATTTTCCATTCGCTCTCAGAAAGAAGTTGTACGTGTGATCATGAGCAATATTCTGGCAAGTTGTCGTTGTTATCCATCAGAAACACATTTATTCACAAAATTTTAAGATATTCCGATCTAACTATTTAGTCTTTAGCTTTAATTTTTAATGTATTTACACCTCGTCTGCTCGCACTTTACCGATATCCCGAAAGGTTACATATCACTATAATAAGTTTAGGCATAAAACCACAAAATCCGATTTCTTTGGATTTTCGTACCTCAATCTTACGTAAAAAATATCAGATTCAAAATCAACACAAAACAAGACATTTATAAATAGTCTGCATTATTGATCAAATTTTAAGATATTTGTTGGTTTTCTGTGTTTAGAAACTGTTCTGCCAAGGCAAGAGCTCGGCATCACACAAGCCATTCTATCCAGCAAAACTGACAGTTTTGGTTTACAGAAATCAACAAAGGAGGGATTCCTGAACTATCAAAATTTCCAAGCTATACAGACAGTTATTATATGTGGTGATCTTTATTGGTTCTGTTGGTTTACTTGGATGGAACTTGTGTGGACTTTTATAGAACTTTGAAAAGTCTATGTATGTCTATCTATAAACAAAAATAAGCTATGGTATACTTAGATCAGATTTGCAAACAATGGCAAATGGTTGTTAAGTTAACAATTTGAAGGCAATTATGCTGAAACAATATGAAAGTGCCCATGCACATTTAGTCTGTATATCAACAAGTGTCTGCCAATACATGTCAAACTAGTTATACAAAACTTACCACAAGTATCATACTGTATGTAAATCTACCTGTTGTGATCATTTTTTGTAAGATAGTGTTATTCTAAACAGTAGCAAATAGCTTGTTTAGTACATGCATAATGCAATTTATATGGTTTCCTTTCTATTGTGTAATTAATAAATTGGTTGTTACTTGTTAATCCATGATAAATGTTTTATGGCTAGTACAAAACCAGCATTGTTTATTTTGTAAAAGGTAATACAATAACACCACTTTGTAATTTCATATACATTAATATTCTTGTACTGCATGTTGATGACAGTGTTTTAGTAATACTTATTTTGTAACTATCATTTTATGTGCAAATAAATGATGTGAAGTGTTTTGTATCTCCACACAATACCACATTGTCCACATACCTTTAATGTGTTATGTGTTATTTGAATGTTAAAATTAAAAAATATGGATGATATATCATTATGCATTCTAAAATTTGCATTCAAATTGTAACTTAAGAGCTAAGTGTATGCAGTTTAGACTTTGATTAAAGAATTGCTACACAATGGCTAGTTTTTTAGTGGCAACAAAATTTAACTTATTCAACAAAAGTTTGTGAAAGAAAATTAGAAACCTGCAAGATACCTGTATTTATTAAATATTTTGAACTTGGCTGTGTACGTCGAAGTACAAACATGTATGTCGAAGTACAAATTGTACTTCCACGTACAAATATATACTTCGAAGTGTATTTTATATTTGTTTGTCGACGTACAATTATTGTACTTCGATGTACATTTCTCTTTTTACCTTATAGGTATTCTTGACTTTCAACCCAAATGGTACGCCATGGTATGTCTTTAGGGTAATCTAAAGAATGCTCCCACTTAAGGGATCAATACAGAGACCTCCCAGTGACTAAGCCAGTTAGCAGACACCCCATCCACTATACCACAGGCACAGAACCAGCTTTAAATTTCTGAGGCTAGAAAAAAAAGATGCTAGATCTTTGAGTTTGGAACATGTAACTCGTTTTAAGATTTATTTTTTTGGATGCATTACTTAATTATTGCAACAATTATATTTTTTTGAACACAATCATGTCCATATACTTATTAAAAATACATGGTCATCAAACAACTTTAAAAGCTTTTGGCCGTAAATTAGGTAGCACCTATAATCATATTACATAATTGTTTCATTGATCTATACACATATAATGGATTGAATATAACTGATTTAAAATTAACGTTTTAAAACTTTTATTTAATATTTTTCCCAGAAAAGGCTGCCCTATTTATAGTTGGCGATGTTCTAAAATATTGATCTACACGGCAGAGAAACCAGAGCTACGCATGCGGTAGTATTGTAAAACTGGTCTATTAATAGTGATTAAAAAAAACAGTGTTGTATGAATATACACAGTGCTGATAATTGCCAATCCTAGTCCATTACTCATTTCAAAGTTTTTGTGTCGTATGTAAAATGTAGATAAAATTACAAAGGCTGATTAGTATTGCCTGACAATTCAAACGCTATATATACGACGATAGGAACAGGACTGATTTCATTTCTTGAAGTATCATCATCATTTGTTTAGTTTATATCTGTTTCAATATTAAATCATATAATGAGATCTGTTGACGATTTTTCGTATTACACCCTTGTAGAGTTGCTTAAGGGTAACTACCAACGAAAGGTTTCTGAAAGAAGCGCTGTAGAAAAAAGCGCCCTCGTGATGTTTTGGAGGAAAATGCAACGATTGTCTCTACGCGGAGAAAATCTTCTTCATGATGGAAAGATTGTTGTTCGCAAATCTGCCGTTCAAAAAATAGTCAAACAGAAATTTAAAGAAACGAGGGGTGCTGGCGCAAGAGCTGATGCGTATTCTTTGAAAAGCAAATATAAATCAGTCAGTGATACCAACGTGCGACGTGGTTTGACAAAGCATCACAAGCATGGCGAAATCAATGCTAAATTTACAAACAAACCACCAATTAAGCCGATTCATGCCTGCCAGGTATTTGAAAAAGTTCAGATAGACTTGGTCAGACTGAAAGAAATATCAGTTTGTTGCAAAATGTATAAATACATTCTTACAAATGTTGATGTATTTTCAAGGTTTGTTTTTCTTCGCCCCCTTAAAAGCAAATCCACCGAGCACGTTGCGAGAGCATTAAAGTCTGTTTTCAGAGAATGGGTACCCGCATATTCTCCAAAGTGACAATGGACCTGAATCTTTGGGAAATGTCAGGCGGCTGTTGGGGAGAAAAAAAGTGAAAGTAATTAAGAGCCGTCCTTACCATCCTCAGAGCAAGGGGAATGTAGAGCGACAAAACAGAATCCTACGGTCAAAGATCAGATATTATATGATGAAAAGGGCAAGAACTAGCTATAATTGGGTTGAAAGTCTTAAAGACGTGGCCACCGCTATGAATCGACAACCCAAAGAAGTTTTAGATTATCAAACGCCATTCAACATTTATTTTGGCAGGAACGTTGATGTCAATGAATCACGAAAAAAACATCCGATGCATTTGCTAGATGTGATTGGCGAGTGATGGCTAGGTACTGGAAAAGTAAAGCATGCTCCATGTATCAAAAAGGAGAGAAAGTCCTTTTAAAATATCCTGTTGGTGTAAGAAGGGTTACATATAAGGAGTACATTCTTCGTTGTGTAGTTTTGAAAAGGAACAAAGCGATTGACACGTACCTTGTCAAATATCGTGAAAATGAAAACGTCACTCACAAAGGGTGGATAAGCATTGAAAATATATCACCAGTAGAACATTCGAAGAAGAACAAAAGCGGAGAAAATGGTCGAAAGAGTTTCAATTGATGGAACAAAAACGGCAACACAAACGAAAGAACTATAGTGTTCTTCATAGCGACAACGTTTGCAGTGAAGACGATAATAGTCGAAGCAATTCGAGCAATGATGACGATCAATTAGAAAACCAGTTCAGTACAGATGGACATGAACAGTTCAAATTATGGAACGACCACAGTTCATAACCCTGAAGGTGACGGAGACTGTCAATTTAATGCCATAAGCAATAAACTAACAAGAGTTAATTTGTACCAAAACGCCGCTAGCCTGCGCGAAATTGCCATTACACATCTTGAAAAGCACAGATACTACTACAAAGACTTTGTCCAAGGAGATATGTATCAGTACTTGCAAAGTATGAGACAACCGACCACTTACGAAGACCATCTCACTCTTGCTGCCCTCTCAAGAGAATTGAACTGCCAGATCCTAATACTAAATTCGGAAGGCATTGGCCACACAAGACTGGTGTCTAACGATGGGGATATTCGGAAGATAACGCCTGTTATACATTGGGTTACTATCCTGAAGACATTGGCGAACAATATGTTTCCCTATATCTTAAAGAATCGTACAAGCAGAGATTGCTACGAACGTTTCACAATGAAACGGGATCGATTGTTACAGAAACAGACATTCGTATGCATGAAATCGAGACAAAACGAAGATGAACATTCAGATGAATCCAAACTTTACATCAATCGGGAACCTGAACCGAGTGAAACCCAGAGCGAGACAATCAATACACCTGACAATGGGAGAGTGTCAGAACCAATAGAAAAAAATCACCTATCAAGACAAAACGAAGCTGACAATACAGATGAATCTGCACATTACATCAATCGGGAACCGGAACCGACTGAAACCGAGAGCGAGACAATCAATACACCTGACAATGCGAGAGAATCAGAGCCAAGAGATATAAAACACATTGATGAAGAAAGTGTGGATCTTGCCTTAGACAGACCTTGCCTTCCGAATGAGATTTTACGAGAAATTGTTATGGTTACAATTTTCTTTATCCTTATATGCGCTACACATTGCAACGTGTTTTGCCGAGGTAGTTCGCTCCACTGGCTATCGACACATGTTACTTAGACCTTTACTAATGCCCACTGTCCCATGACCTGTCAGTGTAGCGCGATTAAGTCGCAAATTCGGGCGTAGAAGTGGCGTCATGCGTGGCGTAAGATCACTCCTTAGATTTGCTGGGCCAAGGTGGTATACCGCCTGGCTTTGGTTGTATGCCATTGGGGACAACTGGTACGAGTAACGTGACGTAACCTGGCAGTGAAGAAGTATGTGTGGTAAAATTTTGCCAATGCACCTAACTCAAAGGGGTGTTTTATACCTGGGGTGGTATTCCAGAAGCATTACAAGTTAAATAACAGTTTTCCTTAAATCGGTAATTTTCTCAAGTGTTGTAGTTGATTCTACAATAGTTTGGCATCAGGATTTATATTAAAATAACATTATTATGACAAATTTATCTGAGCAAAATCAACAACACATGTTTTTGCTTATGTGAGAAACAAATATAAAGCAATGTACTTTTGAACGTCAGTGAAAATATTTAAGAAATTACTAAAAATGTTTCTGGAATACCACCCCAGATCTCTTATTGGTGGGCATTACTGAAAGTCTCTTTTTTACAGGGTACATCGGCGACATTCTACGCTCCACGCCCAATCCCCCTCCCCAAAAAAGATATTCAAAATAACATTAAGTCTAGTTTTTAAATTCTTCCGATGCATGTGTTGTACTATTTAAAATAATCAATGCTTTCTGTTTTTCATACGCTTTATGTTCTGTGTAGAGTGGCTCATAACTGCAAAAACATGATATGAACAATTCCAAAACGATGAAAACCCGACATTATTTATTGAATTTGTATTTCAAAAGAAGCAAGTACTTCGTTGAAAGTTCATCTAATTACATTTCCCTAAGTGCGCACACAACCAACCACCACCCAACCCCGTCAAAAAAATCCTCTTTGTTTGGGACCTCTACGTGGTGAGGAGAGAAACATGTACCCATTAGATAGATATTGGGTTTCTGCATAAATGATACATGGCTAACACCGAACATTTCAAATTTCGCTACTTTATGTTTTCCATATTCCTGTACCATAGTATAGATACAGTAATGTTCTTGGCAGTCTTTACATATTGGTCACCCCAAGTGTTTTCCATTTGGCGTTACAAGCTGTATTCTATTAGGATTGTAAGCTGCTATACCGTTCTAATCTTAACAACTGGTCACTTGCAATAAATGAAGGATCATGTATATGTGTAAAAATGGAATATTGCTATAGCAAATGGAGCTTAACTGCTTTATATTGTTTGTTAGAACGATTCAATCAAAACAAAAACGTTTATTTTATTGTCTGTGTATAATATTGAAGTGCGAGATTCTAATGTAATGTGTATAATAGATTTAAAGACTGCTTTATAGTGTTAGTATACCGTTCAATGCCGGTCATCCCAGCTTTGTTTTATTATTATGTATAATGTTCGGTGTATGTTGTTCAGGCAAAACTCCTGGAGCATCTGCAGTTTCTTTATATTAAAATCCGTCGAGTAATCATGTTTTAAACGTTCATTGGTCGCTTTTCAATATGTATATTCCTTTTCATATTTTTTTTAAGTTTAAGGTATAATAAGTTTAGAGCACCAAGAAATACCATCTATACTAAGAAAGAATAGTATTAACCATCAGGGTAAGAGTTAGAAACGATTGCAATTGTATCATAGAGATTATTAGTTCTGGGAACCGTATCATAAACGATCCAAACTCATTTTTGTATTATTTGTTTCTTACTTATTTCCAACTAACTCTCTGGCTTCGAACTTTGTTCCAACTGAATATAACTGTTTCTTCCTAACATCTCACTG
Organism: Dreissena polymorpha; assembly: GCF_020536995.1. Taxonomy (NCBI): domain Eukaryota; kingdom Metazoa; phylum Mollusca; class Bivalvia; order Myida; family Dreissenidae; genus Dreissena; species Dreissena polymorpha. Next base: position 56,075,449 of record NC_068362.1, read on the forward strand.
ACGTATTCAGAGTTATATTCAGGTCATACTAGCCTCTTCACGACTTCTTTGTAGACCGACGTGTCCCTGTGACCTTTCATAGCTTTTTTTATTTTTAGCAAAAGTAGGTCAAATTTACCCCGGTTACCCGGGTATTCGCCAATGATTATTTTTTATAGTTCAGTGCACGCTTGTCAATGAGACTTTAATGTGCCCTGAAACGTGTGATGATGATCTGATACGGCTAATGTTGAGTTAATGTATGTGGGTGATGTGTATGTGCCTGGTCTGAAGTGGAAGGGTCAGTCCAATTGTTCGCGTCTGTTAGTCGTAAAATGCAGTTGCGTTGAGTCGGTTCTCATGGTGTAGAATGTTACATTAATGTGTCATTGGTCTTGTGGTGGTGATATGTGGATGACTATGTATAGTATAAAGTATGTGGTTGATGTGTATTTGTCTGGAGCGGAAGTGGAAGGTTTGTCAGTTGCTAGCGTCCGTCAGTCAATCGTAGAAGGCAGTAACTTCTCGTCGCAGTTCTCAGAGTGAAGTATACGCCGCCCCGAACAAGCGCACCCACGTCGCCCGGGCCAGACCCCGCCCGCACGCGCATACGACCCAGCCCCTAGCCTCCAACCGCCGAAGCCTCTCGAGACAAACGCACCCTCATCCACCCTTTCGCTGCGCACGACAACAGATCAGGCCATGGCCGACCATGGAGTCTCACAGAACCCCACCCGGAGTCACCATCGCCCATTCTCACCCGCCTGCCAAACATCCAGGCCATGAATCAGGCTGGATTATTTTTGTTTTGCATTAATAGTATTATTTACTGCTATAAATTGATAGGTCTTATAGTGATGATATAATAGTATTTAATGTATGGATGACGTTTTTTGAGTTTAAGTGTTTACCTTATTATTATATTTATTATTATTATGTCGTAGTAATGTTATCTCAAAGATTAACATTATCGCTGTTGGAATTGTTCTTGCTTTCTGATTCTTGTGTTAGGATTTGTGCTCTCCGCCCCAAGAGAGGTGTTAGTGGAGTTCGAGCGGGATACAGAAGACGCCCCGATTGAAGAGGCGCCCCTAGTTATTTTAAGTGCCCGGTGTACAGCACTGCTGCAGATTATTAGTTCTGGGAACCGTATCATAAACGATCCTTCGACAATTTTAACTTAAGAGAGAATTTCAAACTCTTAATAAGTAGATGAACTAGCTCGCCATGCTCGTCAAATATATACGGCGCTAGAGATGCGAATGTAATTAAGTACTGAAAATGTATAATCATATGATATGGACTTGGCAATTATGTTTCTTCGAAAAAAGTATCGTACCGTATCATAAATGTGTGCTACGATGTTTATTGAAACGGTCCCGTGCACATTACTATAGCACTCTATATGAAATGTTCAACATATAAAATAGTTAATTACATTTTAGGGCGCTATAACACATAAGAGGTTAATAGCAATTTATATGAATTGTTCAACACATATCAAAGTTAATTACATTTTAGGGCGCTATAACACTTAAAAGGTCATTATAGCACTGTATATGAAATGTTCAACGAATACAACAGTTAATTTCATTTTTGGGCGCTATAACACTTTAGTGCACCAAACGTGTAAAAATGAAAAGATACATTTGCAAGAAACGAATATATCAAAAGGGTAGAATTATCCATCATTATGATAAATGGGTGACTTTTCAACAACATTTTGTGCACAACAGGTAGTACAAAAAAAAGAATTGTAACTGGACCGGGAGAAACTGTGCCTTATCATCAGAGGCACTACACAACTCGCTTGCTGCATTTGCTCTTTTATTTATTCATACGTCTCGGTATTCACATAATTACATTATTCTATATTTCCCTACTTCCTCTCTTCTATCATTTGCCTTTCCCGAATTCTATCCAATCCCAAATTCATTTTTGTATTATTTGTTTCTTACTTATTTCCAACTAACTCTCTAGCTTCGAACTTTGTTATAACTGAATATAACTGTTTCTTCCTAACATCTCACTGACGTATGTGTATCAGAGTTATATTCAGGTCATACTAGCCTCTTCACGACTTCTTTGTAGACCGACGTGTCCCTGTGACCTTTCAGGGCTTTTTTTTTATTTTGAGCCAAAGTAGGTCAAATTTACCCCGGTTACCCGGGTATTCGCCATTGATTATTTTTTATAGTTCAGTGCACGCTTGTCAATGAGACTTTAATGTGCCCTGAAACGTGTGATGATGATCTGATACGGCTAATGTTGAGTTAATGTATGTGGGTGATGTGTATGTGCCTGGTCTGAAGTGGAAGGGTCAGTCCAATTGTTCGCGTCTGTTAGTCGTAAAATGCAGTTGCGTTGAGTCGGTTCTCATGGTGTAGAATGTTACATTAATGGGTCATTGGTCTTGTGGTGGTGATATGTGGATGACTATGTATAGTATAAAGTATGTGGTTGATGTGTATTTGTCTGGAGCGGAAGTGGAAGGTTTGTCAGTTGCTAGCGTCCGTCAGTCAATCGTAGAAGGCAGTAACTTCTCGTCGCAGTTCTCAGAGTGAAGTATACGCCGCATCGAACAAGCGCACCCACGTCGCCCGGGCCAGACCCCGCCCGCACGCGCATACGGCCCAGCCCCTAGCCTCCAACCGCCGAAGCCTCTCGAGACAAACGCACCCTCATCCACCCTCTCGCTGCGCACGACAACAGATCAGGCCATGGCCGACCATGGAGTCTCACTGAACCCCACCCGGAGTCACCATCGCCCATTCTCACCCGCCTGCCAAACATCCAGGCCATGCATCAGGCTGGATTATTTTTGTTTTGCATTAAAAGTATTATTTACTGCTATACATTGATAGGTCTTATAGTGATGAAATAATAGTATTTAATGTATGGATGACGTTTTTTGAGTTTAAGTGTTTACCTTATTATTATATTTATTATTATTATGTCGTAGTCATGTTATCTCAAAGATTAACATTATCGCTGTTGGAATTGTCCTTGCTTTCTGATTCTTGTGTTAGTATTTGTGCTGTCCGCCCCAAGAGAGGTGTTAGTGGGGGTTCGAGCGGGATACAGAAGACGCCCCGATTGCAGAGGCGCCCCTAGTTCTTTTAAGTGCCCGGTGTACAGCACCGATAAACTGCACCCCCGTTTAACGTCCCTCGCGGAGGACAGATTCGTACGTGATGTGAGTATTGGTACACATGTTACTATGCTGCCTGTTGTCTTATCATATAATGACATGGGCTCTCTATGTTGTTTTACGAGTATTGTCTGGAGTTTCGTGGTGTTGTTAGGGCCAGACTAGTTTTGAAAGATCATGTACTTGACGATAGTAAAAAGTGGCTGAGTGAGTATGATTGGACCAAGATGACTATTTCATTGGGGGTAAAGGTTGGGGGAGAAAATTTATGGATATTTTCTTTCTTCTTTGTGAGACAATGTTCGAGCTTCATTCTTTCTTTTCCATCGGGGACGTGTGATGGTATTAGTTTGTTATTAGAGAGCGCGCAGGTTCATGTTTATGTGTTTATACTAATTATGGTGACCAAGGCAGCCGACCTATGTATTATTGTATTTTTGCCGGGGAAGAGCGTGAACTGGGATGATGCTTGCCGTTCATTACATTCGAGCCGGCCACATAGGTACATTAGGAGTAGCAAATACAATGGTTATGAGACAAAAATGGCATGCAATCATTTATTCCAAAGGCTACACGTCAAAGAGGAAAACAAATACCATCACCTTTTCTGTGATCTTGGGTAGGTCGTGTCGACAGAGCCGTAGCGCGGCGGGCGGCTTGGTACGCCCCACTATCCCAATCGACATGCTTCCCCCAACATATTTTTATAGTGTGCATATGGAAAATATATGGTCAAATTTGAATGCTACACTATTTACACTTATAGAGGTTGCAATGTGGGTAGCTTTGAGTTCGTGCGTGGAAGTAAGTTGTCTGTGTGCACGTCTCTGCGTACGTCGATGGCTGTTGAGTACATCGTAGAAAAAGGGGGAACCCGGATACTGTTAACCCGATTGATAAGTGGTTTTGAAAGGAGGAGTTATGCTTATCCATAGTGGTTAAACAATTGTGGTAAAAAAGGCTTAGTGACCTGCTTATTGGGGAAAGCGTACCCTTCCGTCGTGTAAGCATTATGTGTATTTGATGTTATACTGAGGTTTAATTTGCAACTTAGCAGCCCGCTAACGTCCATGGCGCCCCGACAGGGCACAGGTCCAGGCGCCGATGACGCTCGTCGAAGCGGCCCGTCGGCTATGCGTTGCTTTGGGGTTGCTATAGGTTTTAGAACATTGCTCTGACCAGGCCGGTTGATATGCATGTAAAGCTTCTAAGAACTGCGCAGAAAAACGCATTAGCTGTCTCATTGATATAACTCTTTGTCTCTCCTCAACCACAACCACAATTAACGTCGTATATCTTTTTTAAAGATATTTCTTGTTTATTAGTGTTGATAGATAAAAGTCAATGTCGGGTTTGGATAGTTCTCTTAAGCTGTAGTAAGTAGGTGCCTGTACAATAATTTCGTCGATCAGATAGTATTTGCTAAGCGCTTAAACATTCATCGCGTACAGAAGTTCTCTTTTATTTTAAGGTAGGCCGGGTCTAAGGTGACGCTTAAATTGATTGGAAGTTTATTTTCCATAGATATCCTGCTCGCGCAGTATTTAAGTTGATTAATATGCCTTTGTTGGAACAGTTCAAACATTCCACACTTGATGTGTAGCAGCATGGTGCTTGTAGTTTTATGCGTGCCCGTGATAATTTTAAGTGCCGTAGTTTGAATAACTTGTAGAGAGTAATTTATCGCAGGATGAGTTATACGCAATGCTTCCGTAATTTATCTTTGCCTAGATAGTGGCTTTATAAATAACCATAAAGGTGTTGGATCCGTACCCCAGTAGTTTTTTGGGATGCTTTTTAGATAATTAAGGTCTTTTTGCAGCGCACTTATAATTCAAGGATTTGATCTTCCCATGTTAGATATATATCAATGGTCATCACATGGAAAGTAATTTTGTCAAGGTATGAAAGAGGAGAACCGCATAACGTTAATTGTGGGAGGTCTGCAATTTTCTTACATAGGTTTGCTGTACGTCATCTGTTTGAAAATACGATTACTTGTGTTTTTGTAGGATTAATTTGGAAACCGTATGATGTACTCCAGTTCTCTATGGCAGAAAGGGCTTTTTGAATTTTATTTATTGCTTATTTAGGAGATTTTGAAGTGGTCCATAATAATTTGTGTTTGAAAATGCGAACAGATGCAATTTTGAACCAAGCAATGAGTGTATTACACTTTCGGGCGTTATTACAATTCAGGTTGTCAAGCAATTGTGATAATGTAATAACTTTATTACAATTGAGGTTGTATAAGAATACATTTTGTGTCATTCCTAGTCGTATTACCTTATTTAGATACACTTTTATATACATGTATTCACTTAATTTTGCAATAATTTGTGTTTGAAGATGTGATCAGATGCAATATTAAACCAAGAAAAAAGTTTATTACACTTTCGGGCGTTATTACGATTCAGGTTGTCACGCAATTGTAATAATGTAATAAAGATTTTTACATTTCAGATCGTTATTACAATTCAGGTTGTCTGGCAATTGTAATAATGTAATATCTTTATTACAATTGAGGTTGAGACCATTCGTTTTGTCATTCATATGTCGTATTTTCCTATTAAGATACATTGTATATACATGTTTGCATACTATTTTGCAATAGTTCGTATTTGAGATTGCGATCAGATGCAATTTAAAACCAAGAAATGAGTTTAATACATTTTCGAGTGTTATCAAATTTCAGGGCAACAAGCGATTGTAATATTGTAATAACTTTATTACAACTGTGGTTGTATGCGAACACCTTTTTTGTCTTCCCTAGTCGTTTTACCTTATTAAGATATACTTTTTAAACATGTATACACTATATTTTGCAATAATTTGTGTTTGACAATGCGATCAGATGCAATTTTTAGCCAAGCAATATGTTTATTACACTTTTGGGCGTTTTTTCAATTCAGGTTGTCAAGCAATTGTAATAATATAATAACTTTATTACAATTCAGGTTGTATGAGACCAACTTTTTTGTCATTCATAGCCCTTATTGCCCTATTAAAATACATTTTATATACATATATGCATTATATTTTGCAATAATTTGTGATTGAAAATGCTATCAGATGCAATATTAAACCCAGAAAAAAGTTTATTACACTTTCGGGCGTTATTACAATTCAGGTTGTCTCGCAATTGTAATAATGTAATAACGTTTATTACAATTCAGGTTGTTATTACAATTCAGGTTGTAACAGAGCGTGATATAGTACAAATATATCAGATATTAACCTGTTCTTATGTTAATCATACCTCTACGTCCTCGATTCAAAAGAGCTAAATGAAAAAAAAACGCTTCGACGCTGCATTTTGTGCGGGAATGACGTGTCAATAATGAGGTCATGACCACTTGCGCTCAACATGTATAAAACGTGTTTTGTGCTGTTTATGTTTATTTTTGTAAACAATATATTTAATCGTGGTATCAAAGTATTGTTTTGTTCAATCTGATTCGATTTTACTAAAAATGAATATTTTAAAGTTGGTTCCGAGTAATATGACATACCTCCTATCATCGACTGATATAAGATCTTTCTTTTGAACTGATATGAAAAAAAATATATCAGTCATTGTTATATAATGCGAATATCAATGCAGAGGTATGCTACAATGGTAACTGTTGCTAATATAAACACTATTGGCCAATATAAATATATCGTTTTGGAGAAATTACGCCATTAACATTGGATGGCATTATATCTTCATTAAAACACATATTTCGGTAAAAATACAAAATAATTCAGAACATATCATCAATTGAGTTCGGTCTTTTATTTAACAGAGTATGTGAAGTCACTGACTAATGTACGCGACATTGCTTTGAGAAATTGATATTTATGTAAGGCGAATTGCAATTAAATATTTGTGGATTTAATTGATAAAAAAGACAGTAAATAGAAGAAGAGTATATATAGTAAGGTATTGTTTTATCAACATATTTGTCGAGCTCATAAAATATTATGAGCATAAATAAATTAGCGAACACAAACACATGTATCATATATTCCAGATTTCTTCAGCATTAATTAATACAAGTCATTTTGTCAAATATGTAGTCATTATTTGTATCTAATTAATACAATGCAATCGTGTTTGAAGGTGCAGCGTGCACAACATAGATATTGTACTATAACAAGGCTGCGTTTTTGGCATTTAAAGCTGCATCCATACAAATAGCAACGTTTAATTAAGACTTTTACTAATGCATGTTTGCATTAAATAAAATATTCACACAGTTTTTGCTTCGGTGTCCAATTTAGTTGTATCATTCTAAATTATGTGTTTAATGCCCGTCTTTCTCTAATTATCAACACGTGTTTGGCCGACCTGACCCGAATGTAATGCGATGTTTATTACGATACAGAAGTACCCCACGGAATTTCCAAACAAACCGGGACTATTTGTTTAAAAAGATTAACATTCTTTACATATAACCGTAGATATAATTAAGCAAGACAAGTTTATTAAGCTCCAGCTGTTAGTTTAAACATATACGTTTTCGTTTCATCCAAGGATTTCAATCAAATGTATTAGGATAAGCCTGCGAGAATGATGATAACTCTGAAAATGTAACATACAGTCGGTCAAACCAGTCGCTGACGCTTAATCAGAATCTCCCGAATAATTACAATGAAAAAACAATTCATCGGGTCGTGTATGTTTATAAAACATGTCATTTATGTCGTATGTGAGTTAAACTAGTTGGAACCATTACAGGTACGTTCTATTCTGATCATGGGTGAGGTCAGAACCAATATGTAATCAGTTATACTCAAAACGTACCTAATGACACACTAATTAAATCGTACCTTATCAGACAGATTAAATCGACATCAAAGTACGCATGCTTGTTTCCTAAGAAAACATATATTATACTGGTTAAAAACGTAGATGTGTTCGCTACAGATTACCTTAATTCATACTGGCCCCCAAAACAGTGTTCAACTATGGGCTCCGCTTATTAATTGACCGTGACTACCAGGGTATTGTGGAAATCGGTTTGATCAATACAGATATATTACATTCATACCGCTATGCATAATATTGTACGTTGTGATGTTTCGAAAAGGTTACACTGTGAAAAAGACGATGCAACGATCCATAAAAATGTTACAATTTCTTCAGCTGCTAATTGTCTTAATGTCACCAATGTCCTAAGATGTTTCTGTGAAATGTAATTTGTTTAAATATTTAAAGCTAATGTAATACATAATTAAAGGTTCATTTATCAGTTAAGATTTGCATCAATTTTTGAAGAATGAATCAACAAAGTAGTCTTGTGTCTTTGTGTGCTGTTGTCAAAATGTTATCCGTTTAGAAAACTCAATTTACGATCTGTTACATGTATGACCTGAGTAATGAAAAACAAAATTGTGTCGATGCATAGCTTGGCGCCATATTGTCTACATATTACCTAATAACTGAATACGTTATTTAAAAGCATATTGTTATTTTACAAGGAACGGCTGAGTGACGCGCAGGCCTGATGTTGTTTGATTAAAAGCTATCAGCGTCATGGTATAATACAACTAGAAACCAAACAGTATTAATTGCAAACTGTTATGGTAGACCTCCAATCAAATGCTTAATAAAATAGTCACAAATTGTTGCAACAATATAGCAAATATTACAAGAGTGTGTATACATTGAGATCGCTCCGGCTATGGTTTAGCATCTTTAATTTTTGTCTAAATATTCCCAAAACTTAATTCCCTAACAAATATTCGTAGGATCGGTAAAACAAACTGATTATTTCGACTGTTACGAACCACTTATTTACACGTTATTTACAACACATGTTAAACAGCATAATTAAAAAAAAAAAAGCTTTAACAATAATTACCCATACTCAACTCGTGGGTAATATGGTATCATCTGATTTCTTATAACAATATCATCACACATGTTTGATTGCTCGGTTTAACGATAAACCATATCTTAAAACAAGCGAAATATTACTTAAAACACGTTTGACATTGATTGATATTAAAATCACACTTTTCAATGGTGAATGCAAATGTTCCTCTGGTTAAACATTATATAATAAAACTGTTATTGATATCTTCATGTAATTGTTCGAATGTTTAGAATATGATGACATTATATTAAAACATAAATAAGCAAACGATTCAAATTCGCACAGACCTCAACATCTAACACAAATATTACAATTATGAATATCTAAACTCCGAAACAGTATAATAAGATTGTTGCCAACATCCGCTTGCCATAAATTCAAGGCACACGACCATTAACAATTTATTGGAATAAACTCATAACCGCATTTGGAAAACTCACGATTTAATTTGGTATGTCCTCTGTGATACGAATGGCACGTTTAAAGATTAGCTTTAGGGTGAAGAACGTTATCTCACTTCACCAAAGACATGTCAATCAACAGTAACGAAAGCGTTTTAAATACATGCAAATCTGATGCATAACAATTAATTTTTAAGGAAATACTTTGATGTTATCTTTTATGATTGATGCCTTTACGAAATATAAGACAACTCCTGGTCTCATGGCGTCTTATTTAAAATAATTGCTATAATTTGGTCGATGGTGTACACGATACAATATTTTTTAGCGATACAATTTGTGTTTTTAACTGCTTCATACATGTAAATATTAAAAATCATAATGAATCTTTAAATACAGTTTTGTTTTATATTTGGTGTAGCATTAATGTGCTTGCATACTTTGGCTTATTGGATGTGTTCTACTGATGGTTTATCAATTGAAACTACACAAAACACATTATTAGTAATCGAATTAACCAGATAATTGCATGCCGTTTCATAAGACATTAAGAAGGGTGTTTACTATATAAATATAAAGTTTTACTAGGCCCAGATTTATTATACGAGAGTATAATGATTGAATCACTATATTTTGTATTTTGCAAGAAAAATCTTCAAGCAAAATACTGTTTATCGGTAAATACTTCACTTATAAATAACGACCTATTAATTATGTCAGGAATGTTCTCATATTCACAAAGACTAGTGGTAACCTATCAAACTGATAGGCATTCAAGGTTTAATATTATCAAGGCATCTTTTTATTGTTTCAGGATTTGGTATAAATATTTACAAAGACATTGCAAATCCAGCACATGGAGGGACAATAATAGAAATAACCTCTTGTTTGCCAGACAATACTTTATTTAATTAATACAGTTGGATTTACATTCACAATTTACTATATATATTTCAGTATGCCATTTGATATTTGTAACTTATACACGTTTTTTATGGTATGTAAGCGCGCACTGTATTTATTATCATTGCACACTTTCATTAGAAAATCATTTGAACATTTTACAAAGGATATGAACATACAGAAGATAACATATAACGAATGTTTAGTCTGTCATTTAAGCATAAAACACATGCATACTCAGCCCGATTAATCTAAACAACAAGATCATAGGAATATGATTTCTTGTCATATTCATTAATGATTGAACTAGTCATCAACATAAAATCATGGTTATATGTATTTCATATATTTGACATAAGAATATTAAAACGGACAATCCATGATATATACGGCATCTTAATTTGTAACAGTTTTAACAGGTGTACGTTGTATTTGTTTTTATATACAAAAATGTGCATGCTAACTGTGTGAATAATTTGATCTATGTTGCCATATTTAATTTGGAAAATGCATATTCATTATTATGTCGTGATATTTGATATATTTTTGATGTACTCCAGGCATCGAATTTATGTTGTTAATGCATATTATAATTGTGAAATGTAATACTGTTTAAACGATGTTGTTTGGGCAAGTCGAGTATACACGTTATACAGTGTGCTGTTCTAAAAGATACACTATCGAAGGTGGTCAACCAGATGTTATTCATTCCGCATTCAGTAATACTAACATAATCCCTCAAAAATCGTGTTCGGTATCTTAACAAACTAAACCAAAAGACCCAATGTGTATCAAAATATAATCTATTCATGGTAGCATCATATTCTCACCATAGCCAATACGATTGTCAGCAATAGATACAGCACATGCCAATATCACTAAGTAAGAACCCTTCAGGAATTTTTTTTTCTATGGTTAAAACGTGTGTCTGAATGCCCAAGCCATTAAAGAAACAACACAAATACTGTTTCAATGAATGTGTTAATGAAAGAATGAAAACACTTGATATTGTTTAAATATTTAAATGCAGTTATTACTTTAGTTTTTCGTAACTATGATAAGATTCATATATCGTAAACGGGTAAACCTTGAAAAAATGTCACAGTAAATGATAATACATTTGAACAAATATCGCTATAAACCGTATTCCATACGTAATCATATTAATACATCGAGTTGGAAAGACTAGTACAATATTTAGAAAAGCATGACTTTAAGTACGCCGACAATACAAACCATATTTTAAATATTTTACACCATGAGGTGTTCAATACTCCTTAAATGATTTCATTATTCTTGTCATATTACCAAGACATTAATGAAGTTTATTCTATCCAAATCATTTGTCATGTATGCTTGGTCTCTGCGAGATAAACAAACATGAGCAAACATGCTTTAATCAAGATATTGCGTGCACGTAGAAATCTATTAAATTGACAGTCAGACAAATAACGTTCAATAATAGTCAAGAAATTACCACCTGTATATGTCGACATTCATTATAAAAATGGAAGATCCATGTTTTCTCGACAAAATAATCATAAACAATATATTGCGTTTCTTTTGTAAAAAGTGAAATAAAATACTTACTGCATTACGTAGTCGTATATACACACTTAAACAATAGGTGATGATCTTTTTACACTATATTTGTGTACTTACTTATATGAATAAGTCTAAGATACAAATAAATGCTATACAATTAGGTAATTTAATTTTTTGAAATGTATCAACTTATGATGATAGAAATGTTAAACATTTGACACGATTTCAAGAACAAACTACTACACAAGACGTGAGGTTCGATAGTTTTAACGAATATGTTATTTTATGTGTACGTTTTTACATTGCCTAAACTGTTATTTAATAACCAAGTAAGGTCGTTTTAACATGCATATCGTTAATTCACACTAACAAAGCACGCAAATTACTCTCAAGCGAAATGATTCAAGTTTGTGTCGGTATTAGTAAAGATTCATTAAAGCCAATCACGCTGCTCATATTTATCCTCAGCGACATGCACACAATATTAGAACCGCTCCTATCTAAAAATATGTGCACATTGTATTTTAAAAGCGTTTTAAATAGGGATGCAAGAGGTTACACAAATGATTAACCGGTTAACCTTTTTTCGTAACTGGTTATTAACCGGTTAATCGAAACGCCTAAAGAAGTTAAAATCATTTAGAGTTCGTAAAATATGTCATACCGCTCTGTAGAAACAAAAGTAATTTCAAATTTGAAATCGCTTGCGTTGATAACAATCCAGTTTTGTAATAAAATGAATTATAAAGAAATATTTTCATAATTTTGTAAACATATGCTATATATTTTATTTAGTTTTCCTGCGTAAATGCATAAGAGTAAACAATTAAAGAACTACACAATGTTCATTTTCACGTGTTATTAACTTATTTTTGGTTTGGCCGCTTATATTACCTTCGAGCCGTATCGCTCACAAAAATAGTGTGTTTCTTTGTTCATTCTGTTATAATTTTTGAAACTCAAATTGGCTTAATATAGAAATGGTTTTCCCTTTCAATTCGATGTAAAGCGGGTCATGTGTGTTCAACGAATCCGCATCTATTCTTATTCGCTAATTGCATATTTTGTTGCTTGCATTTTAGCGTTTGTAGCCGAAGTAGTATCGTTTGATTTTCATTATACAATAAAAAAAATGTGCGTAAAATAAAGGACACACATAAAATAAATTTTGAACGACATGTAAGTTAAATATTTAATATAATCAGTACATTTATGTAATAGCGAAGTAACTAACTATTATCATCTCAAAACTGATAGTTGCGTATGTTTGTCGACGTACCATAGCGCGCACATTTTACGCAATTACACAAATACTAAATTTAACAGGTTTATTAATTTTTAATATTTTTAATTGATGTTTAATTATTTAAATTGTTAATGATTTGCTTTCTTAAGTAGAACTTGCATCGGACGGTAATGGTGAAATCATTGGACGTAAATTATCATAATGATATTAATTTTTGATAAAGAAAAACGACATTAACTCGTCAAGATTTTGACCACGAATTCAAATCGTGATAAAAATTGTTATTTATAAACACGGTATTTTCGCGAGCAATCTGTGTTGGATATTGGTTAACAAAACATCAAAATAAGCCGTCCAATGTCTCAACTGTTTTTATCGCGAGTTCAATAAACGTGTCAATTACGTCTTCGCTATAAGCTCCCACTCACCGCAGTTCGCTAGTTAAATTTTAGCGAGTCAAACGACCAGTAGTGTCAGTTATCAAATTTTACCCCTTATTTGTTATCCCAAAGGTATTGATTAATTCCTTGATTACTTTGACTGTTGACACGTTTTTTATTACAGTCGATGGTGCGTCATGTTGTTTTAACTGGTCGCCCGCGCAAGTTGGCAGTATGTCATGCGAAAAATGTCAAATCGTACGAAATATTCACTGAAAATAACATAATCATATATGTTTTCCAGGTTAACCTATTCCCTAACATTTAACCGGTTAACTGGACGTTAACCGGTTAACCTCTTGCATCCCTAGTTTTAAACGATGAATTATTAGATTTTAATTCGTATCCTTAAATATGTAATTCTAATATTTGTCAGAGTTTTGTGTGTTTGCTTGTTTCAGTATTTTAATTAAATGAAAATACTCGTTTTTATTTGAATGGTCATGTTTGTTTTATTGTATTTTTATATACTTTCAGATTCATTTCAAATATCTTTACAACCGGTACATCTATTTTACTGACGCAAATCAGTGTGAATATGATATTTACGATAATGTATGTATACACAACAGTTTTTCATTAGATCCTTTACATTTTGCATTAAACATGTTTACAGCTACTCGCATTTTTAATTCTGAATGTATGCGCTTTCAATTCCACGTAATTGTTATGCAATAGCGTTTGGTATGAAACTGCATGTTAATTGTGGTTAGAATATTCAAGGTCAACCATAATACAGCTTCTTTGACCCTGATTGATGACCAATCACCTGTCGATGAATAGGTTGGAGATCTTGAATCTTAAGTAATTCGTCTTGTCGCTGTTTTTCTGGTTAGAAATGCTCCCAGTGAAGAAAATGTTACACGAGCGACTCCAAAAGCGTGTCGGTTGATGTTAATAAATGAGTAAGACTAGTATATTCAGCGTTTTGTTTTATATTCCCCATAGAAGCTGTTGAAAATTATGTAAGACCCAATTTAATCGAGCTCCATGAGTCGGCGAAAAAACAACAACATTTATAAACTGTGGTAAAGACGAGTGACTATTCTGAAACAAAAAAGGCTATTATTATCGCAGAGTAAAATACAAATACGTCCGCTGTAAAAAGAAAACAGCAAATTTGTAGAAAATGACATAGATATATCATAGGCGGACACCCCCCCTCCTCATATATCGCCAAAGTAAGGTCAATTCATTTGGTGTTTCACACTTAAATAGATCTAAATTACCTATTTAAGGCGTGACATGCTGGAGAAGAAGATGTCAAAGCCTTCACAATCACTAAAATCATGGAGCTTACAGGGGGCTTCGCCCACCTGGACCCCCTAGCAGTGCTTTGCCCTGCACCCACCAGAGGCCTTAGCGGCCCCCTGGACACCCAGCAAATCTTTCAATATCCCGCCACTATTAAACTTATTGCCAGAAACACCAAGGCAGCTGTGAAAGCTATCTCGACAGTTCAATTTTTGACTCCGAAATTAATATTGAGAATTAGAATGTTATTCGCAGGAATACAAATAGACATGGTTGTTATTTCTGCTTATTCATTCGGAGTGACATAGCTTTTAAAGTTCGGTCAGACTTGCAGCACGATGATCTCGAGGCAGTTCGATGTGAGCTGCTCCTTGTCAAAACGAAACCAATACTATGCAGCGCTATATATAGACCACCAAAACAGTCAGACGTCTATACCATTCTTGAATCTGTTTGTTCCAGCTCAACTGATTGAGCATCTATGGAAATATTTATTCTGGGTGATTTGAACACAAATGTCAGAAAGAAAAACAAGAAGTGCTATTTATTTAATAAATTGAAAACTTTTATGACAATGTTTCATCTTAAACAGTTGATTTCAGAATTGATCAGAATTGAACAGGAATCAAGTACCATTATTGATCTTATATTAGTGTCTGATTATGATAAAATGTGTCAGTCTGGTGTTATAAATACAACATTTAGTGACCATTTTATGATATATTGCACAAGAAAAGTTAGTAAACACTATATTGGTACACACAACAATGTTACAATTCGCTCTATGAAGAACTATAACAAAGCTGATTTCCAACAATCCTTGTTAAATATTGATTGGAACCATGTGATGCTTTGTGATAATGTAAATGACGCTTGGAGTGCTTTCAAATCTTTGTTTTTATCAGCAATTGACAGTATAGCTCAAGTGAAGCAAATTAGACTCAAACAGCGTACCAAACCATGGATGTCGGCTGAAGTTTAACAGTGTATAAGTGAAAGGGACAAGTTTTTTCATCTTTACAGAAAATACAAATGTGATCAAAGCCTTTTAAATTTCAAACAAATGAGAAATAAAGTGCAATATATAATTCATAGTGCCAAACAGATCTTCTTTAAAGAAAAAAATGAAGAAAATAAAGGTGACTCAAAGTCTCTTTGGACTGTTCTTAAAAACCTTGGTCTGCCTTCAAAGAAGCCAAACTCTTCCAATAACTCAACTATTGGCTTCAAAATGGAAGACAATAATATTTCTTTTGATAAATCAACTGTTATTGTAAAATTCAATGTATTTTATACAAACTGTTGCCTCTAAACTTGTTGAAAAATTGCCTAAATGTATCAGTAGATTTGGAAGGAACTTTTTGTTTTATTTTTATTTCAAGAAAGGTGTTATTTTAAATAATTATTCTTTTTCAATTGTGTCTGAAAATAAAGTTTTATTCTATATGAATACACTTGGTGTAAATAAATCCACTGGGATGGATGACATTGCCTCTAGGTTTGTTAGGGATGGGTCAACAATTATAGCTAGTCCCCTCTGTCATATTATTAATTCATCTCTTATACAATGTGTTGTTCCAGATGATTAAAAATCTGCCCGGGTTGTTCCCCTTTTCAAGAAGGGTGATAAAACTGATGTTAGTAACTATCGTCCGTTTTCCATCCTTTGTATTATTTCTAAGATAATTCAACATGTTGTGTATGATCAGGTTAATTCATATTTGACAGATAAATCCTTAATATATAACTTTCAATCTGTTTTCAGGTTAAAGTTTTTAACTGAAACTTGTCTTGTACACCTGTCGGACTTTATGAGATTTGAAATAGATAAAGGTCATCTAGTTGTCATGGTGTTGCTTGATCTCCAGAAGGCTTTCGACACGGTGGACCACTCTATACTTTTAATGAAATTAGAAGCTTTGGTCTTTGGCCATGATATTTTATTTTGGTTCAGGTCATATCTTTCAGACAGACATCAATTAGTTGATGTCTCTGGTATATTTTCAAATCCATGTTCCATTACTTGTGATGTTCCCCAAGGGTCTATTTAAGGGCCACTTTTATGTTTAATCTATGTAAACGATATGTTTGGTGTTGTTAGAAATAAGCTTTTACTTTACGCTGATGATTCGTGTATTTTGTTGCAGGACGAAATAGGTCATTCATAGAACAGGAGTTGACTCAGGACTTGGTATATCCATGGCTTATTGACACCAGGTTATTTTTGCATTTGGGTAAAACGGAGTCGATCTTGTTTGGTTTCAAGCCAAAGTTCAAATCAAATAGTGATCTAAATATTACAAGCAGTGGCCAAAGTATCAAATCTACTTCTTCTGTCAAATATCTTGGTGTCACATTGTATCAAACTCTTACAGGTGAAGGTATGGCCAGTTCCATTATCAATAAGGCTAATGAAAGGTTAAAATTCATGTATAGAAAGTTAGATTATCGTACAGTCCATACTAAAAGACTTTTGGTACTTTCTCGGATTCAATGTCATTTTGATTATGCGTGTTGCTATTGGTAGTATGGACTAACCAAATTCTGGAAGGACACGCTACAGGTCATTCAAAATAAACTAATTAGATTTGTTCTTAATTTAGGTAAACGGTCACACATTGAACACAGTCACTTTAAGTCCCTCAGTTGGTTACGTGTTAATAGCAGAGTTGAGCAAATTACATTGTGTCATGTTTATAAATCAAGGAAAGGTTTAAGTCCTGATTATATGGGTCAATATTTTAAACCTTTAGAAACTGTCCATTCGTACAACACAAGATCCAGAGAAAAGGGATCTTTCCGGCCCCCACCAGCTAAGGGCTTTGGATGTAAGACATTTTCTAATGTTGGGCCTCACCTATGCAATTCTCTTCCTACTGATATAAGGAATCTGTCCAGCCTTGCTCAATTTAAAAAAGCAACAAGAGATCAATATTTTAATTTGTAAAGTTTTTACCATTTTTAGTTAATTTTTTACTAGATGTTTTGCAATACTGTGATATGATTTTGTAGGTAAATATTCCTCCTAACCAGAAATCTTGGTTATATCATCATTATATCAATACGACAAAAACACTTTTTGGAATAATTATGTGTTTGTTTTTTCATTTCTGTCTTACTTTTTGTGTACTTTTTCTTCCAAAAGAAGTCTTCCTTTGGTTGAATGTTTGCGATGCGAATATAGTGTCCAAGAATAAATTATTGTTAAATGACAGTATGTGTGTTGACGTAATTAAGTATTATTGTAAGAAAGTTTGTATTGTAATGGGAACATTCAATGCAGGCCTTAAGAGGACATTGCGAAGTGTATATCAAATAGAGCAGAGATTATCAGCTGATTATTTTTGCTGTGAATTTTAGGCGTGGTCATTGCGGTATTCTAGAGAGATGGGTAGTTAGCTTGTCCTATGCTATAGATGCATCCATAAATACTTTTCCTATTGAAGTTCTGCTAGGTCTTCGGCTCGTTTTGAAGGGACAGTGTTTGCATATCTCGAGGTATCGTTCATATCTATGTTCAACACATCAAGCCCTTTTAACCATAAGTGGCGGAGTTATTGAGTCGCTGCATCGTATGGCTCAAATGTTTTTCCGATGGGTCACGATATTGACGGCTTTCCATCACGCAGTTACCTTGTATGGGAAATTAGTGGGAATTTTAACATTCGAAATATGTATTGCAGGGATTCAATCACGTTTGCCAAACATTTATGAAATTGATCGTTCAACCGTGTCAGAGTCGCTTCTTATTTTGATGAACAGTTTCAAATTTTATCATTGTATATTAAATAGTAGTTTCTTATACAAGCAGTATTAGTCAGTTATATTTTGATATTGTTGGTTCATGGTGAGGCAAAATGAATACTTGATTCACGCATTGTTTCTCTCGTGATCAAATCGGAAGCAATTAATTTTATAGCACATAACCCCGGTTCCAAATATTTAAATCCTATATGGCTTTGTATATATGAATAAACCAGGTATGTTGAACTAAATATATCTCGATCGGGCATTAAGATTTAAAATACGTAGCGAATCGGGTCTAAATATAGTAAAACTGTCTTTCCGAAAAAATCGTTTGGCTTATACATGTAATATTTAGGCCTTTATATTTACAATTCCATCCCTCTCGAGAAATGAAATGCTCAGTCAGCCTCAGAAAACTTTTTTTTCTCAGGTGTGCATGTTATATTGAAGACATGGAGAAATTACTGATTCAATCCTACTTTTCATGTTAACGCCATCGTTATGAACAAGAGGTGTGTAACGATTACCCGTTAAAGCTACAGGCGTCGTTTCTAAACGTCTGTTGAGAAGACAATTCCTTCACACAATACCATATACTAGATGATATTTACACTTTCATACAAAACATGGATGACAGGTCATACACAGTGAGACACAGGCATAGGTCATGACAACAATAATATGATATTTTAACTTTCATAACAACAATAATTTAGTGCTTTCAGTAAGATGTTGATTATGAGGCCACATATACATAAACGAAGTGTATTTGTTACGTATTTAATAAAGCCACTAAATATCACGCATAAACTCACAATGACCAAACGATATTAACACATTAACTGACAGGTTAATCGAAAATAATCAACAAGCGTGTTAATATATATTTTTTACATACGGTACCTTCACGCTCCATGCAGTTGCAATTACAAGGGGAAGGATCTACGTCGGAAAACGGTCCGTTTGTTATAATATTATGCATTTCATCAAAAACTAAGAGTATTTAGAAGTGTGTTGTAATTGTTGTTTCAGCATGCAGTAAACTGCCAATAAATCACTTTACATAATCTTACAGTTGAGCGTAAGTGCTAGCAACATCTGAACATGTAGGTGTGTGCATCTGATGTAATTCAAATCGTTTATCTAAGATAAATGTATATGTTGATTGATCGAAAAGTTAACACTTCTGACGATTTCACTGATAACACGCGGAACATTTATCAAAGCTGAGCTGGTGTTTGAAGATTCAAGTTAATTATGCGAAATGCGGTTAAGAAAACATACTTACCTATATAACCCTAGCCATTAAAACGAAACAGAAAAATATTTCAAAGAATGCGTTTGAAATGTTTAAATAATATGTTTATACTTTTGATTAGTCAGTGCAAACTTTTGTATATAACTATACCAATATAGTATATATTCGCATTGAATATACATCGGTTCTTAACAAAAGTATTTTCTTACGCAAACAGCAAATACATGCCATCTATATATTCACACACCATCACTAATTTGTTAACAGCATGCTTGATGTGTTTGTTCTTTAGTTTTCAATACATAGCTTATGATAAGTACATTGAAACCGAAATTGTCGTTAATCGTATCTTATTAAGGTGTACATGCTGTAATTGCGACGTTTTGTGAACGTATGCAGCTTTTTAACTTCATACCCCAATATATATAGGAAACTCGTTACCAATATTTTATCATACACATTAGGTAATAGCAGCATTCATTATGTAAGCTTATATCCCACGTAAATAAATATATTTTATGCACGTTAACACTTATCAGATAATTATAATGGGCAAATATTTGTCGATTATCTGATACAATTTATTTCCATTACGTTTTCTGATAAAAATAATTATATATATATACGATTAAAAACACAGCGTGGTAATTAAGTCAATTGGATGATGAATCTTTATATATTTAATGGCTAAATAGCAACTAACAAATATGATAAACGTTTTTTTACTGCAAACAAAATACATTGATCACGTTTTATGGGAGTTAAACATTCATATGTGTTAAAAAAGTGTATATACACGTTTTTAAATTATTTTAAGTGTTGAACACAATTATGTATTCACCAATACGCATATTGCAATTTCTAGTTAAAGTGTATTGTGTCTGATTTGATATATATTTAGTTTAAACATATTTATTTCAAACAATACATATTGTTATACATCGAATTACATACAACAATTATACAGTTAACATGTTTGAATAGGATGAGAACGAAATACAATGTCTTATACAGTTCTTCTCCTGATACAAATACAATTACATGTTGTTAGACGAACATAGATGGTTTTTATGATTACACAATAATATTGGCATGCAAACAAAAAGAAAGAGAAACTCTGAGTATAGAATTTCATTTGTTTAAAAGGAAAACAAAAATGTTATAGGTTAACATTTGAAGGGTGAAGGAAAAGGACTGACAGAATTCGTGGGAAAGAATATAAGAAGTTTTAAAATATATGATTATGGCAAAAGAGGGAAAGAGGGTTGAGAGTTGTTCTGTGGCATATTACGAATTAAATCGATTGCTTTTTACAATATATTTGTGAACTGCATCAGCTATTTTAGTATTTATTAAGAAGTCACGAGTGTTGTCTCCATATAGAATAGTCTCAATGCAGGGAACAGAATATACGGATATTGAGTTAAGAAATTCGTCGCGAATATGTGCATACTGAGTGCATTCGAGGAAATAATGTGACGCCGTTTCACGACGTCCGAATTGACATAACGGGGATGTAATAATATTGCGTCTGAAAAGTTGTTCATTTAAAGCACTACACTTTGTTCTTAGGCGCGTGTGTAACATTTGAGATCGTCTTTCGCCGTATGAAAATAGGGGATTTGCAATCGGTCGATCTGTGTTAATGAGCCTTTTGAAAGAATTGATCGATTTAGCGTTTTTGGCGTCATCGGGGAGATTATTCCATTCAGATACAGTGGACGGAAGAATTTATTTATTTTGCGTGAAATCAGCATTGATTTGGATTTTGATGGATTAAAGCATACCAACCATTTTTCAGCCCAGCTGGAAATTGTATTAATGTCTGACTGCAATACGGCTGCAGAAACGTCAGGTGAATTTACGACCATGAAAAGACTGGTGTCATTAGCGAAAAAATTTATGTGTGCATTAAATTAGAAATGATGTCATTTATATACACTAAAAACATAAGTGGTCCTATAATAGAGCCTTGAGGGACTCCGGCGAGAATTTCAATAGGGGTTGAGTGCGATCTTGGTAATGTTACTGTCTGTTTACGATCGGTAAGATAATTTGACAAAAACGATAAAAGATTTCCTCGAATGACTGCATGTTGCATAATAGACCTGTGTGCCATACTTTATCAAAAGCTTTACTGATATCAAAGAATACAACTCTGACCTCAAGGCCGTTGTCAGGGTCTCTGCAAAATGTATCATAGATATATGTAAGCTGATTAACAGTGGAGTCACCAGGCAAGAAACCAGATTGAGTGGGAGCAAAAAATTCATTCGCACGAAGAAAATTAATTATGTGTTTATGTAATATCCTCTCAAATACCTTCTCAGTAGTATTTAACAGTGATTTTGGACGATAATTGGACACTAGGGATGGATCGCCTTTTTTAAAAATTGGGCACACATTTGCACTTTTCCAAGAAGATGGCGTTTTGCAAGTATTTAAACAAGAGTTAAACAAATCACATAAGGGGTAATTTAATTGAAACATTGCCTCTTTGAGGATTCGGTTATCTATTTCATCGGGACCAGACGCTTTTCCTACATTTAGACATATAATTGAGTCAATAACCTCCTCCTCTGTTATATGTATAGACTGAAGGCTGTTAGAGCTTGCATGGCGCATAGGTGGAAGATCATGGTTGCTTTCATCAACTGAACACTGACTTGCAAAGTACTTATTGAGCATATCAGCTTTACTTGTATCCTCCACTACAAACATATTGGTTTGATCATGATAAAGAGGCGGAATTGAGTTATTTGTGTTACTGGGAATAACCTTTCGAAGTGTTGTCCACCAGTCTTTGGCGCAGAGATCGAATGACTTGAGTTTTTGTGCAATAGTGTTTAAATATTCATTTTTTGAATCACGTTAAAGTAGAACAACCTCATTCCTGACATGACGGAAATTTGACCAATAAGTAATACTGTTAAATTGCTTTGCTTTTCGGTATAGACGTTTCCGTTTACGAATTTTTTTCTTTATGTCATTGTTTATCCATGGCAGATCTCGAGAACGGATACACACATTTTTGTTAGGAATACATGTACGTGCAATGTTCAATATTGTTTCAGTTATGTTTTCCGCGTAGATAGCAACATCTTTGCATTTTACTAGATCCCAATTGGTATCTGACATTAATTGTCGTAGAGTAGAATAATCCCCAATGTCGTAACGCCAGATATGACGATAAAACGTTTCACATCTTGGTTTCGTAAATTTTAATGTCACAAAAACAGGGCAGTGGTACCGAACAGTTTGATCTAAAAAGGGTTCGCCTGTTCCAGAAAGAAGTACGGTATTCCGATTGCTTACAAATATAAGGTCAATTATGGAAGATGAATGTTCAGTATAATGTGCTGGTTCTTTTATAAGTTGCGTTAGGTCATGCTGTTGACATAATTCATTAATTGTTCGTGCAGTCGATTCAGCGAGAGCATTAATGTTAAAATCACCTGTTATAATAATATCATTTATTCGTGTTTCTCTGGCTAGCGCAATGGAATCTTATATGGAATGCATATATGATCTATCCGCACTTGGCGGTCTATAAAATACCCCAAAAAGAATAGATTTATATCTTAAGGGAAACACTTCAATCCAAATACAATCTACGTTATTTAATTCAAGATCATGTCTGCGTTTTAAAGCAATACTTTCATTTACGTAAATAACAACGCCACCATGTGAATCGAATGGTCGATCTTTACGAATTGGTTGGTGGAAGCCATTAAAGAGGAGATCACTGGATGAAATTGAACTATTTAACCATGTTTCAGTAAAACCAATTATATCAAATTCACGTAGACCTGTGTAAAGAACATCTAATTTTTGCATAAGACTTTGAATGTTATAATGAACAAAACTTAAGTGTTTTGTTGCTTGGAAGTGGATAAAGAACTGTCTGCATCATCTGTGTAAAGAGATTCATTAGACAAAGAGGGCCCTGAGTTCGGATGTACATCACCTGATCGTAATAGAACTAAAAAGAACCAACAGCATACTAAAACAACCAAGAAGCGTTTTAGTAGATTCTTGAGAAAAAGAATATCAGTATGTTTATTTTTTCCTATCAGGACGCGTTTACGTGGGTGTTCAATACTCATTGACATGTTCATAGACTGGTGGTACACTTATTTGTAGTGAGTAGAGGCTGATAACATTTAGCCATAATTGACATGCATATAATACGTGTATGAGGAGTGGAAAAAAGCTGATGATCTATATGCAATCATGGTAGCGTTTTCTGGTCTCTGTTTAATGTACAACATAATGATAGGCTCCAATGAAGACGAGATGAGCCAGAAACGCTGACATGATGCGTTTGTTGCATTTGATCATGACGACAAATTGCGACAAGGCTGAGTTTACAATTTGATTACGACATTTGCAACAGAACTGCTTCAAAAAGGAGCAAAAAGGAGGAGCTTTAAAGAGAGAGAAGAGAAGGAAAAGGATAGAGTAAAGACAAATAGCATAATAAAGATTAAATAATCAGATGATTACGCATCGCCATACTAGGGATATTTGAATTGTATTGATATATATTTGCATAAAACTATGTTGAATTATAATACTTATCCGTATTTTCTAGGTATTTGACTTTTATTTTATTGATAAAGCAAAAGTTTGTTAAACCAAGGGGTTAAACGTAAGTGATGCATGTTTAAGGTCCAAAGGCTAAGTTTGTTTTATAGTGAGTGAGGATGGCGGATTGTGATTGCCATTTATTGAAAACAAGGTGCACATTGTCGTATTTTCGAAGATATATTGTATAAGATTAACTATTGACAAATAAGAAAACGATGAATTGATGTATGCCGTATCTCAATCCTTCAATAGATTAAACCGTTTGAATGCTTGAATTGCATGTTTGACTATCAGTACATAGCATAAAACACGAATTGAAAACATCTTACTAGCCCGTTTTTCTATGGTATCTTATCTGATTTTAGAGAGATACAGTAAACATGCTCGTGTATTTTTGTCCGAGATCTACGTTTTGGGTTTGTTGACGTACACATTGGATATAAATATATGTCTACAATTTCGTAAATGCCATTCCGTTTTACAAAAACCTTATACTTGAAAATGGTATGATCATGATTAACACGTGTTGTAGATGACACATACACTTTAATATGTACACGCACTGTATAAAGTCAAGACATACAGAAAGTCAGTTTCATAATGAAGCTGCTTAAGACATATTATTTTTCTATCATGGTTTGTTGTCGAATAACCCACAGTAAAGAATATAGATGCGTAGGAATTAAATCACGAGTGCGAATCGCCTTATTATGGGTTATTCGACTACAAACCATCATAGAAAAATATTTTTTCGATTCTAAAACGATTCTGATTGATTTTTTCCAGCCTTTGGACATGAATTATATGTGTCAATACTCCGCCCTTCCTAGAACAAAGTTCACTATTAAGTGACGTCATTGAATTGTACAAACATATGACGTCGTTTTCATTCGTGAATATATTGCAAATGACGGCACTTTTATTGAGATCAACAATCGTAAAAACTAAATGACGTCACGTTTATTGATGCTGCTATTTATGTTTTCTAAATTACGTTTTGTAACAAAAAACATTCTTTGCAGGCGTGGTTATGCCACTTATCACAAAATATACAATTTGTAGTTTCGTTTCATTTATATACATGCTACATTTATTATATTTCTTTTAAAATGGGGTTTAGCACATGCATTTAACTGCAATATTTTCTTTATTGATTTGGAACTATTTCCGAAAAATTAAGCTCC
The DNA here is from genome assembly GCF_020536995.1 of Dreissena polymorpha. Lineage (NCBI taxonomy): Eukaryota > Metazoa > Mollusca > Bivalvia > Myida > Dreissenidae > Dreissena > Dreissena polymorpha. Next base: position 56,101,011 of record NC_068362.1, read on the forward strand.
GCCCATAATTTATTGCAGAATAACCCACACTTGATTTTCTTCTTTGTCTATAGAAAATAAATCGCATGCCGTGTTAGAATATAGGATAAGATCATTGGTTGAAATCGTTCCGACTGAATTATACTGTTGTGTTATTGTTCGGTGCTGTTTTGTCGCGCTTTCGGTCATGAATGAAAACATAATACAATATTGCATTCATAATATTGAATTCACTATAATAAAGGTTATTAATTTATGTATTTAAAAAACGATAATATCGAATAGTCTTTTATATACTCTGACACGCCTGGTAGGTTTTTAAAACACATTTTATGTTATATAATATTATATTTCCCGTGTAAAAACTATGCCCTAAGTTTAAAATGACACGTAGTGATCGTTCATCTTGGGATATTCCTGTATCAAAACACGTATATGCATGCACTACAAAAGTTAACAAGTTAAAATGAATATAATACAACCACAAGGCACTCCAAGCGACAGCTTTATCTCCCGGCGAGGTTGTTTAGACATTGAATTGATCATCTTACTGTTGAGCTTGCGCCGATGTGACTGAATCGTACGTAACGTATATAATATGTATCAAAGTTTCATGAACATCATTGAGTGGGCATATGCACCGGAAATTAAAAATAACCATAGACCTTCAAGTATTAATTCGATATTAAGCAGGCATGACTGAATTTGAGGGAAAAAGGGATACGGATGGGTTGGGAAGCAAATAGAGTCCCACTTATTCGACCTTGTGTTTTGACATTGACATATAGCCGACATTACTGACTTGTGTCTTAAGCACATCGTCCGTATGCCCTAAACATGAGATTTAATACACATCCTTTAACACGTTAATATGTGGTATGGAGGTTAAAGCACGTGGAATTTAACACATATTGATTTAAGTATGACCTCACATTGAGATGGTGTGAATACATAATGTATTTTGCATATCGTCTTAATGTAATCAATATCTTAGGCAGTTAAATGTAAATCCAACAAAGGCTAAATGAGATTTTTAGCAAACACGAAACGCGTTCTTAGAGACTGACGGACTGACAGACGGACGGACTCAATGTCGTTTAGTGTCCCGCCTATCGCTTTAGGGAGGGGTAGGGTGAACTGTGAACACTTACTGTAACATTGATGCGCACATGTATTAGTTAATGAGTCATCTATTGCTGGTGTTTATTTAAGTTAAATGACCTTGTTGATACGAATCGTACCGCTTTAATTTAATTTAATAACTTCAAATAATGTATTTAACAGCTGCTTAGTGTAATATCTTTGAGTTCGAACAACCGGACCAATGACTTAGTATAAACGTTCATTGTTACTTCGCATTTGTGTCATATACAATACAACGTGAAAGCATAACTTGTCTTTAGCTTTTTTTTATCAAGCTTTAGATTGTGTTCCGTGTCATTAGATTACAGTTACATTATCGTTCACATTAAAAGTGTAAGACAACAGTTGATGTTTTTTTATTGACATTTTATTCTTTGACTAATCAACCGTTTTTCATTATTTAGGTGACATGGCTTGTCAAGATAAAATCGCGTCGCTTCAATAAATATTTCAAAGCAAATAATGAGCGTGTTAACGTCAAATTACTTTTTGTTCTTGTGAATCTGTCACTCGTTTGACTAAATTCCATACTGTTCAATAAGGCTAGATTGCTCTCTTTCTGAACTATTTAAACAAATTATGCTATCAAATGTAAGCGTAATTTAGATCTTATGTATTAAAATTATCATTTTAATGACAAACATATATCAAATGTGCATGTAAAATATAAGACTCTTAAACACCAAGCCTTACAAGCACATGTATATATTCGCACCGTAAGGCATAAATAACTCATTCATCTTCTCACGCACAGCGCACTCATTATCGCGTATTGTCTGGCATGGTCAATATTCTATGAAATGACACAAGTAAATGTCGAGTGAATTCATTTAGACTTGATTTGTATGTGAATGTGAAATCCATTTTTGTAATATTGCCTTCGTAGCGGAAATTTATTGATTCTCACAGCGAATATAATTTTTATCTTTACAAGCATAAAAAGGACAATGCAGTTCGATGAATGTCTTCAAAAATGGATAAATGTGAAGTATAAGTTGTGTATTTGATGTTGGTAATTAGCAAAGTCCGTGCTCTGTCTCTAATATCATACATAATATAAGGAACAAAGAGTGACACATTATTATATTCTTTAGCCAATACAAGCATTTATATAGTTAATAGAAATTATTTGTTAAGACATGTACCTAAATACGGAAACGTTTTGTGTAAATGTTTAATACATATGATTGAAAAAATTACTTAAATAGTTCATGTTTGACTACCGATTATATACTATTTGAAGCGTGTGTTTCGGTTGATGAAAAATATAAATGTACGTTTGGTTTTTAACAAGACAGAATTAGTTTACCTGAAAGTACAGAAGTACATTATACTGAACAGAACAGAACAGAACAGAATAGTTTATTTTTTACTTAAGCATGTGAAGCTCATCGTCATTAACATACATATAAATAACAGCATGCGTTGAAGTACACACAAAAACACACATCATTTTAAAGAATAAATAATCTAAATAAACACGAAATAAACATAGTTCGTGAACATATTTCGTGAGAATGGTACATGGATGGGTTTAATACACAGTGGTCACACAATGTTATGCATATAGGTTTACACATATAGGTATAATTACATATTTCTGAGCTTATTTTTTTGTAAAAATGTATTTGTATTTAACACTACATATATATGACATTTTCTCTTATTTTAAAGCATGTTAAACAATACATGGCTAGCTTTCTTAATACAGTTTTGTTTGAGCTATTAAGTAGTTTAATAAACTTGAACATATTTGGCCGGATTCTATAATAGTTCGGAATTAATGCATTCCTAACATCATTATAATAAGGACATTTAAGAACAAAGTGAAATTCATCCTCGATGTCATTAAGGTTACATAATATACATTTGCGTTGATCTCTGTCAATATTCTGGTGTCTGCCCGTTTCTATGGATAATTTGTGAGAGGACAAACGTAATTTTGCAATAATGTTCCTATGTTTTTTGTTGTCAACAATATCAAGATACGATGATCTTTCAAAAACATACAATACTGCATTGTGTATTAAGGACTAAAGCAAGTAAACATATTGTTTTCAAGTAATGAATATTCAGCGCCGTCAAGTAATCGTGTCATATGTGCTCCGCCAGTGATGCGGTAATAAACCTGTTGTCCACGTTAAGTCACTCACCAGAATTATTGAATTGTAGTAATGAGCTAGTTTTCAGTATTTTTGTTCCTAATTGCGTAACATAGCATTTGTCAATAAAATGCCTACTATGTTGCAAATTCAAATATAAGTTGAGAATGCTTGTTGATTACCACGATTCATGAACAACGCATTGAACTGTTCAGGAAGATTGAACTCGTTAGCACGCATTGTGTACGCATGAAACATAAGATACGTCTCCTCTAAATGTGTTTTATATCAATATCTATATTATACGTTTGGCGTGTGTGAATGTTAAAACATCGTGTGTTTATGAATTTTACACTATACAGCAAGACGTTAACATGAAGTTATCAAGATAAGTTATATTATACTTATGTTTCTGAAAATCTATTGGTCTATATTATAAAACAAAATATTTCATAAAATGCATAATGCTTGTATAGGTGTCTCATAAATTAAGTAAATTAATGTATTGCGGCATGTTTATCTTTTCAATGAACAATAAATATGACGGCTCTTAACTGTCATATTTGGTTTACGTAATTCCTAATATAGAAAAATGTTACAGCCTGATATTTTTGTAATATATTAGGCGTGGCTTAGAATAATATAGCGGCGAGGCTTCTCTAGCCGTTTGTTTATTCGTGCCAAGCCTGATATATTACAAAACGATCAGACAGTAGCCTGTTTTTCTGTTAATCATACCTCTACGTCCCCGATTGAAAAGAAATAGTGGACAAAAATCGCTACGACGCTGCATTTTATTTCGGGAATGAGGCATAAATGATGCATTAATCTTTAGAGAAATACGCTATCGTTACATTCGAGCATAAACAATTCAAAATTGTAATATATTTCCTATCCAAATGCACTAACACAGAGCCTATTGTATATTTACCCAACGGCTTTCGGTGTCAGTTTCTTCATCGTGGGTGGAATTTGATAAACATATGCTAGCTTCATTTTAAACGCCGTTACGCGCATGAACATAAGTATTATGAGAATTCACATTTGTTCACATTTACGAGTTATGAGTTTTTGAACAGCTCTGCATTTTACTGGATTTATTGTTTAATTTAATTGATAGTTTGAATACTGAAGACATAATAACGACGCGAATAGTTTCCAGTCTTATCTCAGAGCAAACTTAATGTATTTCTTCCTTTCATGTAATGCTAATGCTAGTTTGTAAGTTAACGTGAATATATCATTTAATATAAGACCGAAACAGGTATTGACACACGTATTTGCTTTGACTACTTCACCAGTACATAAGGCATAGTTAACACCGTTATGCGGAGCGATCAATCAACTATTATTTTCTTCCATTAAAAGTGGAACGGCAAGTCTGTGCTGAAACATACACGTTTACACATATTTGTTGCAGAACCAACATTGAGTTAATATGTAGTAGGAACGATGCTGCACATTTAATGGATAAGTCTAACTGTGCACAGAAAAAAATAATTTGAACTTGCATACAACTTTCCTTTTGTTCTTTGTATGCATGTTCTTCTGTTGAACATGTAAACAAGTTATGTATTCATAAGCATTATTAATTTTAATTAAAGTAAAACGACCAAATATACTCGTTTAAAACAGGATTACATGAACACTTTTTCCTAAAGTCACGCCGTATTTCATTTTGTGTTGACATGACATTCAGGAATTCTAATATCACCAAACAATATTAACACGTGCATCTTTTTCATTGAATGAAAGTCCAGGCATTGCATTATCGCGCTTTAGTTTAATTAATTACCGTGATGCTTCAAGGTTGGTGACATAATCGATAAGTTACTCAATGTTTCTCGCTGTCCACAGCACATAAAGCGGTATCTAACTAAACATAAACACCAAGTTTGTATTTGTTTTAACCTTAATCCAATATACAAGTGAAACCTAAGTGGGTGCCTCTAATAACAAGCGTGCGATTGCTCATCAGTATGTCAGTATATCTAGGAAAATTGCAGAGAAAACTATCTACGTAGAAAAAAACATAGTGGTATTTTTTGTCAAGCACGGCATACTACAACACGAAATTGTTTACTTAAAAGAACAGGTATTTTAGTTCATTAAGGACATTTTTTCGAGAAGAGTTTAAAAATACAAACGGATATTGTGCATATATTGAATACACAGTATCTAATATATATATATATATATATATATATATATATGTATATATATATATATATATATATATATATATATATATATATATATATATATATATATATATATATATATATATATATATATATATATATTTATATATATATATATACAAATAGTCGATAAATCTGTCAATCTTTCTTGTCATGTTGAATATACACTCTGTGTACATTATCAATCACAAGTAGGCATTCACGTATTATACATCGTGAAGGTAAATCAGTGCATTGCATTAAGAGCCGTTATTATTAATAAAGATATTGGGTAAACGCTGATTTTTATTTGAATGTATCAATCAATTATTGTTAAACGTAATAATTACCACATGACAACGGAAAATGAATTAGTTTCCAAATATGGAATTAATGTGACCGCGGATCACTTGAATTATGTGAATAAACTGTCGATTGGAAACTGATTATGTGCTATTTCAGTTCGTGTGCGTTGCATGACAATATCACAATAGATTCATTGGGAGTGATTATTGAACAATTTAAATACGCATTAATTGTTAAAACGATTACCGTTACATAAGACAATACGTACGGCTTTGTTCAGGTAATGGGCCAAAAGCAACAATCGTAGGCGTCAGTTAGAGCATGTTTCACACGATATTCTGTGTTTAAGATGTCACATTATATTTTTTTTAAAGTATGCCATTTGTTTATCATTACCTTGCGATCTTTTCCATATGTTAATAGTGGAATATCAATAACACAAATATAATATAGTGATGCAACGAAGGAAATAAGATTTTGAGATTCCATGTTAAAATATTCCGTCCACATTTAAACTTTGTGAAAACATATCGATATAAATAACACCCTCCGACAGCAGTATCTTTTCGCATGCACTGTATACGGTTCAGACATAAATCTATTAATTGTAGAGGTATTTTTGCGTTTGTAGTTTTATAATGTACTATATCCGTTTGCAACCTTGTAGTAACCTGAAATTCGAAGCCGAAATTCGGTACATTCTTATGGGAATACATGGGAATTTTGAGACTTTACAAACATTACCCTGACATACATTCTTGCCGTCCGGTTGTTTATTTAAGGCACATTACCAATGACTTGAACAGCAATTACAATACGACTAAGTGTATAAAATTATGACTTAATTTTGGGACATCCTCATTGGAACGGTCAATGCAGTGCATTTTGTGTTCAAACCTAATGAACAGATCCCATACCTCAAACTCTGCCTGAAATTTATCACACAACAACAAATTGTAAATAAATGTTTTCATTATATCATCTTTATCTAAAAATAAGAAATAAGACTAATATACTAATTCGATTAATTACCAAGTAAGTATTCAACGGCTAAAACAAAATAAAAGGCAACATAATTTGTATGGCACAATGAGATATAAAAATACGTACACTTGTAAGCTTAATCCCTTCGTGTGATCAATATTTGATAATTTATTTTCATATACTTCCCGATATGAGCAATTCGGGTAGAAGCAGATTTATATAGTGTTAGATGCGCCATTACTTGGTTACGATGCATATGCATATGATTCAAAAGATTGTAAATAATCCACAATAAAATTGTATTTAAACGATAATTGTTTTGAGTAGTCGATCACAAATAACGATGCTCTCACAAAGCTACATATGTATATAGGCACATAATCTGGACATTCCAAAACAGTTTCATGACTCTGTGTCGTAATACATATATACGTTTATTCGAAAGAAAACTGATTTCGTCTTAAAGCTGTTACTATACCACTAGATTTAAAGTAGGTATACCCTTTCGATCGGCATGATTGTAGCAGTTTATAAACATCGTTGCAAGCATTCATCGAGTCGTTTGCACATTCTCTCTACCGTTTCAACATGCCACTAAAAATATGGGTTTCGATATCGTATGTATCTTAAAACGATTTTAAGTAAAACAAGTAATACACTAAAGACATAAACAAGAGAAACAAAGTTGTTTGAATAATTTTTAGAGAAAGGATACGTTTACTGAAATCATTCGCTAATAAACAGGCCTTCCAAATCAATCGTATCGAAGTATATATTTGCCATAGGTAGGTATCTGTCCAACGTTGTTAACACACATGCTGCATCTGCAAATCTTGAAATGCAATATCAATACTTGATGAAATATATTTATATATGAATTCAAACATATTTTTTTTATTTTGGAAGATACAGTGTATATCGATCATGGACACTACAAAAATTATTAGAAAAGGATTAAAGCGAAAGAAATCATGCTTACATAGTTTATATCGTTTACATGTAAATGCAATGTTCTCGGGATTTATAGTGTTTATATATTGTTCATAATGTGGAATATGTTATTTTAGCAAATTATCCATTCATCTATAGGTTACAGTAACGCTTTTAATTAAATGTAATTACTTTTCTTTTCACAGGTTACACAAACAATCTCGTTCATACCAGAATACAATATGTGATAAAAAGAAGTTTACATATATTATATACAGGACTGCCTATTGTTTTTTTGCAGACTCGTTTATCTTTAATCAAGAACTGACTCGTCTTAAATACAATAAAGAGCAGAACATAAGTTCAGAAACGTTAAAATATTATTTTTGCAAATGGTGTAAGAAAAGTATGCAGTTGTGTTATTGATAACTACGCATTTACTCTTGCACATGTTATATTTTCAAAGAGAATTATAATTTAATCTATAAGATCGGATGGCAGCGCGATGTAAGATTAAAATATATTATATGATACGATGTGCTGCAATATAAGGATTATTTGCAAATTAAAAAAAGCCAAACATTTTTTAATGACAAATATAGGTAACCATAATTATTTCCATCAAACTTGTTATATTTTGAGTATAGCACAAGCCGATGAAAGAAATTGGGCTTTATTTAGTTGTGCACAAACACAATACGTTATAAAACGAATCTTCAATAGAGCTATTTTGAGTTTGGGATATCAGTAATGTTATTAGATTATTTATTTTTCAGAAGCGACTTCACATTTAAAATGCACTAAATTAATATCATTTATCAGCTCAGGTCTGATTACTTATATACACAATTACTATCCAAATAACCGAAAAACCCACATCATTTACAAACGTTTTGTGTTGCGATCTATGCCACTCTGTAGATGCAAACTTGATATTTTGTAATTTTGTGTGTTTCGTTCCTTGTACAAATACATTACACAAAAAGCAAGTATCAAAGATATGATTTTGATCAAAATTGTGATCCGCACGGCGAAAAATAATACCTTAATTTGCTCTGGTTGATAGGTTTATCGTGGCTTATCAGATGGGTAATGTATAATTCGAAAGGTTACTCGCCATGAAATATTATATTATACCGATATATTATAAGATATATATACATATTAATGTGGATGGTGAATATGTGATTTCTCTTATTATGTTATGGGGATTATGTGGTATGTATTAACCTGATATTGTTTTAATTTTTATTTTTGCATCCATACTTATTTGTTGTAAATGTTAAGTAGTTATGTAATGGTAAGTGAAACACTACTGAATATGTTCTACTGATTGGTATAATTTGAATATTGTAATTTTGGGTTAATAACATGTATTAGCAGTCAAGTTGCACAAATATTTAATTAATATTGACATGTTGTGTCACTTGCCTAAGGGGTTGAGCTTGAGGTACCGGAGCGATTCTAGTTTGCATATCCCAGTGATATATGGAAATGTACTGAATGATGCATATGCTTTACCTATGTTTTTGTTTTGAAGATAAAGTAGAGACCATCCATAGTGGATGTGCGGCCCATTGGTATTTGTATTTCGAAAAAAGTTCCGTCATTTTAATTCATTTTTGAATAGTTGATATGGAATGGATATAGGTTTTGTTAATTTTATAATATATCTGTAGACATATGAATGAGTGGGAAAGCAAGACATTGGACATCGGGTTTACGACCTTGATATACATATGTACATACATCTACCCGCCAGAGTGATGTCTTTATTGAAAACGCAACAACAACGCACAATTCTTTAATTGTGATCCTAGCATGACCTTAGTATTGAACAGCGTACATTGTCTTTTATGTGTGTGGTTATGATCATAGACGAAAAATTGTTATTAATCATTTTGATCATCTTATATTTATATTTAACCTTGTTCTTCATACAATCTTCAGCCGCAGAACATAATCGGGACTACACTAACAACCAAAACACACTCCCACCATCATGTAATGCACCCATAATCAACAACAACAACAATACCCTGTATTTATCTTCACCAACAGCAACAGCACCGCACTACCATCAACGTCACTATATACATCGTTTACGTCATCATCAATGTATCGTCATATAAATATAAACAGTCACCAAACGCTTACAGTTGTATCACCATTATCATTATTAGTGTACTTCTTCAACGAAATGTGGTCGCTCTTCCATTTTGAAGACCTAATTTAAGTTTACACAAACGCACAGTACCACTATTCCCTCGGTTAACAAAATTTCAAACCACAACGTCTGCAGAGTATTGATATAATATATGGACTAAGGGGCACGGAGCGTGGATTTTTGTTTAAATAGTCAAGTCTATAAACAGCCTGTTGTGATGAGCTTTCCGTGACAAAAACGAATCAGGCGGCGTGTTCCACCAGCGTTTCAAAAACAGTTTAAACGATAACTTAATTTATTCAATCAATTTATTAAAAATTAATAGATGAAAGGGTAAGTTTCTCAAGTATCTTATCTGAATAGAATTAATATTTCTGGTAATAAAAAGGTCGATGGGTTGATTAAAAAATATGAGTTAACACATGTTCATGCTTGTGGGCAATAATCCAAGTCATATCGAAGTATAATAAAGGTCTACAAAAGGCTTACCTCATAATAATAACAAAACAAAATACTTCTGCTACTCAAACATTATCAAACCATTGACTTAGATGTATGGTAAATAGAAAGAAAGAGTAGTTAAATCAATGTTGATGGGATATATGTGAAGACCCATCAGACAGAAGAAAAGACAAAGCGAAACTGTTTAAAACACAATACAAGGAAGGTGATTGCCTTGACAGACAGCTAGGTATCAAAACGTTTACTGCATTTTTTGTACCTGTTTTGAACTGCATCAAACATAAGCGTACTTTTCTCAAAATCAAGACTTTCATCGGCAAATAATGAAGTTTTTAATGGTTGGAGAGGTAGCAATTCTACTGAAAATAACTTCTCTTTGGTGTGTAAATCGTTGACATTCTAAGAAATAATGAGAAACTGTTTCAATTGCATCACCAGTGCATACAGGTTTAAGCGCAATATTGCCTTTAAATAGAGCGTGATTAATTGAACTACACTCAATTCTGAGTATTGAGTGAAACATTTGTTGGCGCATGTCACTATAATAATATAAGTCATTTTCTTTGGTAACATTTATTCAAGAATATGCGTAAAAGACGTAAGATAATCAGCATTTCTAGTATCTAGAGGAATGTTTGTTTTATTCGCTAATGGTTGATGGTACAAGTGAATTAGAGAATGTTGTTGTGCTGGTCGTAAGGTTTCTGATGTTGTCTCCTTTTCGTATAATGGGTAGGGGTAATTAGATACGACTGTTTCCGGTACAATATATTTTAGGTAAGCCGGCGTAATATTCTGTTGTGATTTTATAAATGAGAACAAGTTTATGTCTATGTTTTCGGCGCCGAGTATGTAATATTTCCCATTCAACTTAATTTGTAGAGCTCAGTAATCGAGACAAGTTTGGTAAAGCCTGATACAATTTGTGCTGCTTCTATTTGAATTTTTTCTAAGTCGTCTTTTTAATAATTTCATCGATTATACACAAATACGTCGGAATATTCCAGTATTGGTCTTATAAACGAACAATATAAGTTTCAGGCGGCGCATAATATTTATTCGTTTCCAAGCTTTGTCCTTGTTGTATGCTATATGTTCGCGCCATGAGCAGTCATTTGCTATAAATATTCTTAAATGGTTATGAATTATGTCTTCTGGAATGGGCGTGTTTTGTATACTCAAAGTTGGGTCAGTTCGTTTATTTAGTTTTCGGAAATTTTATAACGTCGCTGATGTTCCTGGATTAAATTGGACTAACCAATTGTTCGGTCCAGGAATGGATTTGTCCAATATCAGGTTCCATAAGAGCCGCTCTTTCAACCAGAGAGTTTACAATCATGTACATGCTTGTATCACCTGCAAAGAGGTTAAGACTAACCACTGTTCGGCCCAGGATTTGATTTGTTCAATATCAGCTTGAATAAGAGCCGCTGTTTCAACAGGAGAGTTTACAATAATGTGCAGGCCTGTATCATCGGCGAAGAGGTTAATACTCGAACGTATATTTAAGACAATGCCATTTATGTAAATTAGAAACATCAAGGGACCGAGAACGCAACCTTGGGGGATTGCAGCCGATAAACACGAAAAATGTAATTCGGCGCCTGGAAGAACAACCTTCTGTTTTCTATTTGATAGGTAATTATTTAAGAAGTTCAATAATTCAATAAGTTGCCTCTGACACCAGCAAAGTGAATCTTATATATTAGTCGTTTATGACAGACTTTAGCAAAGGCCTTACTTATGTCAAAGAAAGTGAACTTTTAACCAACAAATAACCATGCGTTGTACTTGGTAGCAATTTTATTGTATGTTGGTTGCTAAATTTATTTTAAATCAAACGGTTTCAGTATTGCACAATTAGTATCTACCTTTTATTCGTTGTACGCTAGAGGGAAAAATATACCAATGCTTTGCATTGACCGTTCCAAGGCGGTGACCCCAGCTTTATACATATTTTGTGTTTATGTTGGTTTGTATTGTGCTGTATTGTGCTGTTTTGTATTGTTGTGCAATCGGTCACTTGCCTTAAATACAGGACCAACTAATTGTTTTTAATGAGAATTCAATACTGCTCCAGCAGCTGAAGTTTCACTTCTTTATAATGTATACATATCTAAATATATAGTGTTTATGTATCGTGTATTAAGTATATTAGCAGTTAAAGGCCCTATAAAGGTGACGATCCGTAATTATTTACCGAGTTTAAGCTCGACTATTATATATAAAATTTATCTAGTGGAGCTATCCTACTCACCCCAGCGTCGGCGTCTGCGTTAGCGCTAGCGTGCAAATAATAAAGTTTTCGTACTACCCCAAATAATTTCTATGTCCCTTGACATATTGCTTTCATATTTTGCATACTTGTTTACCAACATGACCCATACCTATAAACAAGAGCAGACAACTCTATCAAGCATTTTGTCATAATTTTGGCCCCTTTTCCACTTAGAATATGCAGCAAATGTTAAAGTTTGCGTACTACCATAACTATTCAATGCCCCTTGACATATTGCTGTCATATTTTGCAAACTTGTTAACCATCATGACTCCAACCTATAAACAAGAGCAGACAACTGTATCAAGCATTTTGACAGAATTATTGCCCCTTTTATACGTAGAATATGCATATTATAGATAAGTCTATGTTAAAGTTTGCGTACTACCCCAAATATTTCCTACGGATATGGAGCTATCCTACTCACCCCGGCGTCGGCGTTAGCGTCTGCGTCTGCGTTAGCGTTAGCGTGCAAATGCTAAATTTTTCATACTACCCCAAATATTTACTTTGTCCCTTGACATATTGCTTTCATATGTTGCAGACTTATTTACCAACATGACCCCAACCTATAAACAAGAGCAGACAACTCTATCAAGCATTTTGTTACAATTATGGCCCCTTTTCCACTTAGAATATGCAGCAAAATTAAAGTGTTAGTTTGCGTACTACCCCAAGTATATTCAATGTCCCTTGACATATTGCTTTCATATTTTGCATACTTGTTAATCATCATGACCCCAACCTATAAACAAAAGCAGACAACTGCATCAAGCATGTTTACATAATTATGGCCCCTTTTACACTTAGATAATTTAACATTTTGATTAAATTGCCATAACTTATTTATTTATGATCACATTTTATTATTACTTTGACAAAACACCACTTACCTGAATACCACAATGGATTCCACCAAAAAAATACCCCACCCCCCTACCCAGAATCCCTTACCCCCCCCCACCTCCCCCCCCCATTTTTTTAAACATAATGTAATAAATAACCCCACCCCACATTATACCCCCTCTCACCTCCCACCCCCACCCTACCCCTCCCCAATTTTTTTAAGCATCATCTAATAAATTACCACACCCAACATTATACCCCCATCTCAACCCCCCGAACCCGCCCCCCCCCAAAAAATATATATAATTTTTTTTTCTCCTTTTTTATTTTTGAAAGATCGTCTAATAAATGACCACACCCCACATTATACCCCCATTCAGCCCCCCCTCCCCCCCGCAAAAAACTAATATTTATTTTCCTTTCTTTATTTTTGAAAGATCGTCTAATAAATAATTGAATATGAACAATTTGCCCATGATGGCTTACGTTATAATGTCAAGCACTCGAATAGTCGAGCGCGCAGTCCTCTGACAGCTCTTGTTAAATATTTTTTCATATGTTATTTATAAAGGTTATAAAAAAGAAAAATATACATACTTTTGGGCATTACCATAAAAATGACCAATGCAACTTGTTTTGTGCTCAAAATACAGTGTCCTCCAAGTCAATTGTGTTTACAAACACTCAGTTTATTTACATCGCTGTTTACTCGGGAAAGTGAAAGTGAAAGGGACTCAGGTCCTAAAAATATATCGTTGATTTTCAACGTTTCCCGGTATCACCCACAAAGTAGGTCTCTTATAAATGGTTGAAACGTTTGTAGTGATCTAATAAGTTATTTTCTCCTGGTAAAAATGTAACCTCCTGTCACGCGGGTACTTTTAATAACTTTTACTCGTAACAAGCAAGTAACAGTTTATTTTATTCTATGAATACAATCAATATAGGAAGTCAGTAGTAGAAGATGACGTCTGAATATGTGCTATTCACGACCTGCTGTTCCTATATATGGCTGATGGGGCTAGTTCTGATGTGTCAGAATAAATTAAAGTCAAGTACATGTTTTAAGCTTTTTATATGTAAGTATCTGTCTTTTAATATACCTAATTTATATTCGTATAAATAACATGTCCCCATATTATGATGCATAGCACGATTACCATATTTTGCGTTATTTTTACAGGTAGTTTTACGGAAGTACTCCGAACACTAGTAGATATCCTTGTGCAAAACTTGACGTCAAAGGTAATAACGTTTGCTATTCATTATTCTCTTTTAAACTATTGTATGATTATAAAACTGTGCTGCAAACAATATGATCGGAATTTAAACAGCTTTACGTAAAGGTATAAATAGTGGTTTAATTTGAATCGTTCATTATTCCTAATGATTATTGTTACAATAAAGATAAAATAAACAATGAAAACCATTTGTGGCTTTTATTCATAAGCCGAACAATACTTTTTTGAAGTATACTCTGAAATAATAGTTTTTTTGTAATCTTAAGGTTGTTTCGTAGACATGAGTATAATTACTAACACGATTGGATGTGTATAATTAAGTAAAATAGCACTAGATTTAATACAATAGTGCCTATACAAATAAATTAATTAACACTGTATTTGACTGGTATTAATATTGTAGGCGTGTACCGCAACAGAATGTTCACTATTAAGTAGAAATAGACGTATACACAATTGGGCGTTACACGTAACGATAAAAGCAATACGATGCGAAATAGTTCCAAGGTCAAAGTAATACCACGTTTGCAAGTTCCACAAAAAGAATCTTAAATATCACCGTAAATAATATATCGAAAATGTAATAACATCAGAACAACGAACGTGTCTCTGCATATTTGTTTAATGTAATCCATTTTATAAACTTGTATCAATTTACCGCAAAATGGGAACACTAGCTGTTCTAAATTATCATAGCTGATATGACATGCGCCAAAAAAGTTTAAACAATAAGTAAGGCTTCGTGAACCACATTTTACAAGTAAATGGTATGATACACCGCACTAACGATACCTCCCACATATTTGCGTCATGCTGTATTTGTTTGTTACACTTTACAGACGCAGCCGTCTTTGTTACACGAGCAACGCGTAAAAATATCCCCAAGCAAATTGTTCCTTCGCAAAGCAATTCCCTTAGGATACAGATTGTGTTCCTTTGTAGATAAATTGTTGACGATGGTGTTTCAGCATCGTCTAAGGTATGATACCATGAAAAAAATCTGCACAATGGCAACCAATGTAAAAGACCGAGCCAGTCAGATTGAGATAATGCTCGGTTCGTGATATACCGAATTCCCCGTAATTACCGAAATTATATATTTAAGTTTTTCACTATCAAACTTGGATAAAACAATGTTTCATATAAGTGATTTTATTGTATTTTGCAATATTCTATATTATTACCCGCAGTTTTTTTTATCAATAATCAATATTATGGGGAATTTGGGAAAATTTCTGGGTGTTTCGGCGGATTTCGGTAATTACGGGAATTTCGGTATTTCTACACACCCCTCAAGGTCATACAACAATGGCGGCGCCCATGAATGTTCACACACGTGTCAAAACTTTCTTACAGCATGCATCGGCTTGTTTGGCTATTCAGAAACTGTCATTTAGGATATATGAGTTATTGATTATCTAAATCTCCGCTAATGTCAACAATGGAAAATGAAAAATAATAAAATTATAACGGAAAATCGATTTCTCTGAAAACATAGTTTTCACTATCAAATATATATATAAATATATATATATATATATGACTATAGGGTGCATAGCTTTAGACAGCCATTACTTCTTCAATTATGCAGCGATTTCCATGAACTCGGTCTTATTAAACGCATAAATGAAGTTCGTTTTCTGAGAATGTACATATCTTGCAATATGTTGTACTAATGCTGGGTTTTCAAGAAATAACACGATACACATTACACATGTAATCCGATAAAAACCTAAGCGATCCGGTAATTGCTGAATCTATTTACCCGAAAATTTGCGCTGTAAACAAACATATTTGTCGGAATTTTAAAACCGCTGGCATGTGTCAGTAGGAAAGACATTTGTCTTTCGAGGTTTAAAGATTTAATTACTGAATACATGGTGTTTATGTTGAAATTAGACTCGAAGCCCTTAGCTATCAGTTATACACCAATCGACTGTATTAAATATCGTTTTTAAGTCAAATGAACTGTGTCCCAGTAAAAGAGACATTAAGGCGATTGTGGCCAGTTTGGATCCAGATCAGCCTGCAGTTGCTTGAAAGCTGTTTGCTTAAAAGCAGTTTTCTGACAATAACACATAGTTTAATTGGATACTGATTAGACTGCCCTTTCCCTGTGACCTGGCTCAAATAATAGTATTATCATTAATCAAATAATTAATTTCGAACATTAATCAAGTGTTTTAGCTCCACTAGCCAAAGGCCAGCACGGCTTATATCATGATCATGTGTCCGTCGTGCGTGCGTCCGTGCGTTAACTTTTTTAAACATCTTCTCCTTCTAAACACAAGTCCAATTCTGATAAAACTTCTCACAAATATTCCTGGGGTGAACCTCTTTCAAATTGTGTTCAAATTATTCCCCTGGGGTCAAATTTGACCACGCCCCGGGGGTCAATAAATTGATCATATGCTTATATAAAGCCTATTTTGTGCAAACTTTTGAAAGCTTGTCCATAACTATTGGGCCTAGTGCTACCACATTTGGTATGGCGTGACATCTAACAGTCCTCTACCAAATTTGTTCGAATTTTACCCCTGGGGTCAAATTTGACCCTGCCCCAGGGGTCACAAAAATGAGCATATGCTTATATAAAGCCTATTTGGTGCAAATTTTAAAACCCTTCTTGTCCATAACCGTAGGGCCTAGGGCTACCAAATTCGGTATGTAGTGACATCTAAGAGTTCTTTACTAAGTTTGTTCAAATTATGCACTTGGAGTCAAATTTGACCTAGCCCCGGGGGTCACAAAAATGAACATACGCTAAAATAAGGCATAGTTTGTGCAAAACTTTAAAAACCTTCTTATCCATAACCGTTTGGCGTAGGGTTACCAATTTAAGTATAAAGTGAAATCTAATAGTCCTCTACCAAATTTGTTCAATTTATGCCCCTGGGGTCAAACTTGACCCTGCCCCGGGGGTAAAAAAATGCATATATGCATATATAAAGCCTATTTTGTGCAAACTTTAAAAAAACCTTCTTGTCCATAACCCTAGTGCCTGGGATTACCAAATTTGGTATGTAGTGACACAAAGTTTTCTTCTTGGTTTGTTCAAATTATGCCCCCCTGGGGTCTAATTTGACCCATCCCCGGGGTCACAAAAATTAAAATACGCTTAAAGAAGGCCTATTTTGTGCAAACTTTAAAAACCTTTTTTTCCATAACAGTATGGCATAGGGCTACCAAATTTGGTATGTAGTGGCATCTAATAGTCCTCTACTAAATTTGTTCTAATTATGCCCCTGTGGTCAAATTTGACCCTGCCCCGGGAGTCACAAAAATAAACATATGTTTATATTGGGCCTACTATGTGCAAACTTAAAACTTTTTGTCCATAACCGTATGTCTAATAGTTCTCTACTTCGATTGTTCAAATTATGCCCCTGGGGACAAATTCGACCCTGCCCCGAGGGTCACAAAATGAACATACGCTTAAAAAAGGCCTATTTTGTGCAAACTTTAAAAACCTTCTTGTCCATAACCGTATGGCTTAGGGCAACCAAATTTGGTATGTAGTGACATCTAATAGTCCTCTCCCAGGTTTGTTCACATTAAGCCTCTTGGATCAAATTTGACCGTTCCCCAGTGGTCACAAAATTGAACATATGCTTATATTGTGCCTATTTTGTGCAAACTTAAAAACTTTTTGTCCATTACCATTGGGCCTATTTCTACCAACTTTGGTATGTATAAAAATCTTAAAGTTCTCTACCAAGTTTTTTTCATATTATGCCCCTGGTGTCAACTTTGACCCTGCCCCGGGGTTCACAAAAATAGACATATGCTTAAATAATATAAAGAAGTGAAACTCCAGCTGCTGGAGCAGTATTGAATTTTCATTAAAAACAATTAGTTGGTCCTTTATTTAAGGCAAGTGACCGATTGCCCAAACAGTACAAAACAGCACAATACAGCACAATACAAACCAACATAAACACAAAATATGAATAAAGCTGGGGTCACCGCCTTGGAACGGTCAATGCAAAGCATTGGGGGTTTAAACCTGGTTATAGAGCGCTCAACCTCACACTTGGCCCAGCAATATTCATAATACATTTAAGTGTAAATAAAAATTAACGTCATAGCATTGTAACTCAAATTAAACAATAATAAAAGGGAATTAAAACGCATTCAATTTAATTACTATTTAATTACTCAATTGCATTGAAGATACAAGAGTAAATAAGTCCTATTTTGTGCAAACTTTAAAAATCTTCTTGTTCATAATTATAGAGCCTATGGCTACTAAATTTGGTATGTAGTGTCATCTAATAGTCCTCTACCAAATGTGTTCAAATTCCCCTGGACTCAAATTCGACCCTGTCCCGGGGTTCACAAAACTGAACATATGCTTTTATAAAGCCTATATTGTGTTTACTTTAAACACCTTCTTGTCCATAACCATTAGGCCTATGGCTAACAAATTTGGTATGTAGTGACATCTTATATAGCTCTCTACCAAGTTTGTTCAAATTATGACCCTGGGGCCAAATTTATATATAAAAATGCACACCCTTCCAACTTTAAGCATCCAGTGGGAAGAGGGATAGAAAGAGAAAGTCAAATGCTTGAGTCCATTTCAACCCATGCGCATTGCACGCTTTTTATGCCCCTCTTCGAAGAAGAGGGGGTATTTGTTTTTGCTCATTTAGGTATGTCCGTCCATCCGTATGATATACGTCCGTCTACCAGATGGTTTCCGGATGATAACTGTAGAACGCCTAGGCCTAGGATCATGAAACGTCATAGGTACATTGATCATGACTTGAAGATGACCCCTATTGATTTTCAGGTCACTAAGTCAAAGGTCAAGGTCACGGTGACCCGAAATAATAAATTGGTTTCCGGATGATAACTCAAGAACGCTTAGGCCTAGGATCATGAAACTTCAGAGGTACATTGATCATGACTTGCAGATTATTTCTGTCGACTTTCAGGTCACTAGGTCAAAGGTCAAGGTCCGAATCTTTACTAAAAAAAACTAACGCCTAGGATCACGAAACTTCATAGGTACATTGATCGTGACTCGCAGATGACCCATATTGTTTATCAGATCAATATGTCAAAGGTCAAGGTCACAGTGCCAAAAACCGTATTCGCACTATGGCTGCCACTACAACTGACAGCCCATATGGGGGGCATGCAATTTTTACAAAGAACCATTGTTTCACATACAAAAACAGTGGAGCGATACAGGGCCATCGTGGCTCTCTTGTTTTTGGTCCCTCAGGATCAATTATTCCAGCACTTTATTGTTGAGAATTGAATACTGCTTAAAACGATGCTAGGGGGCGTGAGAGATGTTGCATCTTTCATTATCATGAATTGTCTCAATAATACCGAGTCAGCAATATTTGACTTAATGTTTGGTTTGGTTGCTCTGACGAGGGATCGAAAAATTGCAGAGTCTTCTTAAAAGCCATTGGTAGAGTGTCGTGTTTTATTGCAGGAGGATGTGCTGCGGGTTTGATCCTCAGAAGCGACATTGAACACAAGCCAACTTTGTTTTTTAAAAGGCTTCTTAACCTGATATACTAAGATAATGTGAATTTTCTCTCACATGATGGTCATCAGTTATATATTATAAAAACTCACAGCAGTAGTAAACAATGGGACAATAATTAATGAACGCATCTTTCATTTGACTTTGACACTCTGAGTTTGACATGGCCTAGATTGTAATATGTGACTTGATTTTGGGTCAAGTTCCCCAGGGGAACTACGTCCCCGTACCCGAATTTTTCCCGTACCAAAATTGTTTCGTACCCATTTGTTTTTCGTACCCAATTTTTATTTTGTTGCAAAAAACATTTCGTAGCCAATTTATTTTCATACCCAACTTTTTTCGTTACCACTTGTTTTGGCATAATTATTTTCGTTCCCAAATTGTGTGTACCAAAAAAATATGTTCGTACCCACATACACAATTGTGATGATGTAGATCAACTTATATTGATGCTTGTATATATCCATCCTCTTCAAAAGCATCATCACACCAGTACTGTCAGTACTTTGATTTCTGTATGGCTCACAGTAGTAGTAAACAATGGGACAATAATTAATGAACGCATCTTTCATTTGACTCTGACACTTTGAGTTTGACATGGCCTAAATTGAAATATGTGACTTGACTTTGGGTCAAGTTCCCCAGGGGAACTACGTCCCCGTACCCCCATTTTTTCGGTACCAAAAATGTTTTGTACCCAATTGTTTTTTGTACCCAATTTTTTTTTTTTGCAAAAAAAATTTCGTACCCAATTGTTTTCGTACCAAATTTTGTTCGTAACCACATTTTTTGGCATAATATTTTTCGTTCCCTACATGTGTGTACCAAAAACTGTCAGTACTTTGATTTCTGTATGGTCACAAGTATGGCGCAATTTTTAATGATCACTTAGAAGGTATTCGTTGTTAAACAGTGTGTTATTTAAATGGCGATGCACGAATACGGGTAACTCCTTTATAGAAATGGATATAAAAGTGTAGCATGCATCAATGAAAAGAAACGTGTATTAATAGTATTAATTTGACAATAAAGGTTTCCAACATGGATAGTCATTTATTTCGAGCACATTACGACAACAAAACTTTTTTCAGGAATGCGAGTATTTGTATTCCGTCTGAACATTTAGTATTGTATTGATAGGTATTCATGATTTACACATGTACGCTTCTACAACAAACTAGTATTATGCTTATATTTCAAGGTTGTTTGAGGAAAATAATATTGCATTTAACAAAGATAATTTTGTTGATCACACTTTTTGAAAAAATTGTCCTGTATACTTATCCTTATGGAAAGCGTGCATTGCTAATAAAAATGTCGGGATCAATTGCATCAAAACAGTGTGGTTCTAACGAGGAGTTTCATGCTTATAAAGGTAACGGTTAAATGCATTTTCTTAAACCACCATGCATAATAATGAGTGAGCATGTAGTTCGTGTAACGACTGTTAAAATACATGTGTTGTTCTATTTGATTGTAAAACTTCCAGCTGATCTTAAATCATAATTTGTTACAATTTCTTTATTGTATTTATTTCTTTTATTTAGAGTTGTTTGTCAATATTGAATTTTCATCGAGGCTTGTTTTGTTGAGATTACCTCATTTTAAAGATGAGACTAATTAATTATGTACACGGTAAAATGACTGATTATGAACTTGCTGCTTTATACTCACAATTGTGGTCAAACAAAGGTATTTTTTATCAGTACAATGATTGAATTTAAAATAAGATTAAATCGTCGGAGTTCCATAATTGTTTTCCCTGTCCTTTGATCGTTTGTCATTTGTGTTGATGTAGGTGTACGCTTGATTTTATCTACACCTGATCAAGTCCTGTGTAAAAGTCTATAAACGTACATCAATATAATGTGGACAGTGAATACTTTTTTCTGTTTTTTTAACATTTAAAAAAAATTAGCTTTGTATAATTTTTTCAATTTTTTCCAAAAATTTTTATACTCACAATTGTGGTCAAACAAAGGTATTTTTTATCAGTACAATGATTGAATTTAAAATAAGATTAAATCGTCGGAGTTCCATAATTGTTTTCCCTGTCCTTTGATCGTTTGTCATTTGTGTTGATGTAGGTGTACGCTTGATTTTATCTACACCTGATCAAGTCCTGTGTAAAAGTCTATACACGTACATCAATATAATGTGGACAGCGAATACTTTTTTCTGTTTTTTTAACATTAAAAAAAATTAGCTTTGTATCATTTTTTCAATTTTTTCCAAAAAATTTTATACTCACAATTGTGGTCAAACAAAGGTATTTTTTTATCAGTACAATGATTGAATTTAAAATAAGATTAAATCGTCGGAGTTCCATAATTGTTTTCCCTGTCCTCTGATCGTTTGTCATTTGTGTTGATGTAGGTGTACGCTTGATTTTATCTTCACCTGATCAAGTCCTGTGTAAAAGTCTATGAACGTACATCAATATAATGTGGACAGCGAATACTTTTTCTGTTCTTTTAACATTAAAAAAAAATTAGCTTTGTATATTTTTTTCAAAAAATGACCTCATTCGAATACTTGCAAACCAATTGGATTGTCAGTATAGATGAGGTATCCATGACGTTTACAAACCTTAGTTCCCGGAATGTATTTACTGTTTTGACAACTGATAATACAACAGGCAAAGGGGACAATTGTAAAAATTAAGTACATACCTAATATAACTCGTCTTGAACTCACATTTATGGATGCATCCAAGAAGTGTTTAGTCACTAGGATTGGGTATTCGTTTGCATGGTTTTTAATAAAAAAAAGTCTAACCCGTGACCTTCCGATTTGCTAGGTGGACACCATATCCACCACACCACAGCGACCTCAGATTTTAATTTCCATTATAAAATACACATAACATATTATATTCACTTATCCGAGTTAAAAGCCGTGCAAGGCTATGACTATTGGTCGCATATTAGTATTTCCTATAAAACACTAGATGTTCAATACTGTGGTTTATCTACCTTTTATTCTTTTTATAAATAAAATAATGTTCGAAGGTAAAACTTTAATTATATACATGATATTATGTTACACTGCCCTAGTGCCATATAAATCAAAACAACTATGAAATGTGTTTGGTACTTTAGAGCTTCTTTTAACAATAAGCAACGTTCAAGTAAGATTTAAACTCAGACGTGTGTTAGTTAAAGTTCACACTCATATGGTTGTACTCGTGGAATGCAAAAGAAGTTTATCATTCCAAAGTAAACATGTAAAGACCGGCTTTCTCGTATTAGATATACATGATTGAAAGGACTGACAGTGATGGACCGTGATGGAATGCAATGTTTACAACCAGACAGAAATAACAAACGGATTTGTCTAAACAAACCCGAATAAAAAATATAAACATATTAACATATAACTCAAATAACCGTAAACATAATAAACCAAAACGAATCTAGTAAGCTCCGACTAATGTTTTAACCACATGTTTTTGCTAAATAATTTCAATTATATCGAAGGTTATGGATTAACGAGCGCGATGTTTATTCTGAATATATAAACATAAACTAGGCTAAACTAGTCGTTGAACTTTGACCGGAATATATCAAATAATTGCATCTCCGAAAAGTATATTTTTGATAGGGTCTTATTTGTTTACACTACATGGCGTAGTTGGCTGATGAAATAAAAACTAATTATATATATTAAGTGAACCTTGAATACCGGTATAAGGGTGAGTTGAGTGAAAATATAACACATATGTTTGTTTCACAATTGGTCAATTGCATTCGCCTGTATACTTCATACTTTATTTGCATACATTACTGTTATGTATATAATATTGTTTCATGCATATTTCATATTGCATTTTTACTTTAAAGCATTTTCAATGTTACTTACGTGAACAAAAACTAACACCTCCGAGTAAAGTTATTTGAATTTTGACTTTGTTCAACAATAACATTTTGCATGTTATATAATGTAAAATAATGCATTCCAGCAGAAATATTATAAGTTACACTGTAAGTAACTGATGGAGTAAAGATTTACATCCTCGGTAATTTCATGAAAGTACTGAGGAGTATATTCCAATACAGCATCAGTTACTAACTGTGTAACGCTTATATCTAAACCGACTACTAGATTTCTCGGGATGAATGGAAATTACTCGGGGTGTATGTAAAATACAACACGGGCACTTGACCGCTCTGAGCCAATGGGATAAGGTCCTTTTTGTAGCAGGTGAGTTATTATTAAATACGATTTAGTTAATACTGTACTTCGCAATGCATTTTGGTTTGAGTATACATATCGAAGGACATGGCCATTATTCGTCAAGTCATAGTTATCGAAGATTTGCAAAAGTCTGCTTGTCTGTTTATATATATATATATATATATATATATATATATATATATATATATATATATATATATATATATATATATATATATATATATCGTTTCGGGATTATAACGTAGCGATACTCTATAATACTTGCTAGACATATGTATGTATTTTGAAAACAGAATGGCGTATATAAATATCTTAGGCCAACTGCAGCTCTGTTCTTAAAGCCACATATGAGCTTTTAGTATGTTTTTGATGTTTTGGTTTATGGCGAACTAGTTGCGGGCAATTTCAATTATATGTTATAATTATACGCCTTTTATCGACTGTGTGACGCCGATGTTGATTGCAAGCGTACTTAAAACAAGGTATCGTGTTGTTTGATTTTATAAATGCATATGTGAATTGTATTTATAAATACACTATCCGATTATTTATGATTATGCTAAAGAAATATGAAGTAACATTACGAAAAGACATCGATAGCCATCTACGCTTCGTTTAAATACTGGTGATATAATATTGCTATAGATAAAATACGTTCACTCATATACTATGAACTGTTTACGCTGATATTAATGACATTTACGGTAATATATATATATATATATATATATATATATATATATATATATATATATATATATATATATATATATATATATATATATTTATATATGAGGTTGAAAAGTATATAGTCCGTTGCACAAATACGAAATATTCACTACGCAAGTATAAATATGTAATGACAACTTTAATGCTCAAACGTGTATAATGTTATGTAACACGCCACAAGTAAATATACATATTATAGGAAAGGTTTATTTGTAAAGCAATGTTTACAAAGCCTAGTAATAGCATGTTGTCTTTGACATCTCAAATCGAAACATGATACATGGAATTATAAGTTTCCATTAGACTGGATTTCTTAGTGAAAGAGTTACATAAGGTCGCATACATATCAGGTAATATATTAATCCAAATAGAGTAAAAAAAACTTACAATAATGAAACACACCGTAATTATAAAGCAGGTAACCTATCGTTTATTGTGCAAAACGAGCTGTTCTATATATATACATATATATATATATATATATATATATATATATATATATATATATATATATATATATATATATATATATTGCAGTGTAAAAAAATCCCGAAAGTTATATTGTGTATGCTTAAACACGTATTCTATTGTCTTAACATCCAAGGCAGACATTACACCATAAACTACAAAAATGTATGTTATATTAGGCAAATATTCATAAAAATATATTAAAACCGTGCTCGATATTTGAGTTTACATATACCTAATATTAATTCATTCTTGCAATGTGTGTTCTATTGTAGAAAGCAAGCTTCAAATGTAATAAATTTAATAAATGGAAACGATACGCAAATCGGAGATAAAGTTTGTGATTGAATGTTTGTTCGAATGTAACGTAATTGTTCATAAAAATGTATTACCATCATTTTCGATATTACGTCTGATTAATGCTTATTAATTATTGTACTGTGTATTCTAGTGCGTATTACAATTGCCCGGTTTAAAACCAAATAATGCGAGCCTATTTGGTCAAAAGAAATATAGTCATCCGCATTTTGAAAACATCGTGTATTTTTAATACTTAGTAAAGGTACTTGTTAGCGGTCATAATTACAATAAACAGTAATATGAAAAAACAAGCAATACGCAATGACCTCGCACAATTTAGAAACCTTAGTGAATGATAGTTCTCGTAAATCAATGGTTAGGAACCAAATGGACATTATATGGCGTTGATATGTAATATATACCGTGATAATATTTGCGGCAAACAGTGGACAAATCACGCAAAAACGCGACAAAGTAGAATAGCAGATGTAGTATATCTTTATCGTGACTGCCATCAACAGTTCACCTTTATATATAACCTCGTTGCAATACGTTTTCTAATATATATATAAATATATATTTCTATTGGTAAAGTATTTCTGTATTCTTCATATGCTCTACAATAATGCCAGCAATATAATACTAATGCAGCAGCTAGCACTGATAATATTTGTGTCATCGTAAAACACGACGACGGCAGCACGAGGTATTTATCATTAAATTAGCGCAAATATATAAGCTACTTAGCAAATTGTTTCGTCGCGCAAACAAAGACTACTAAGTAATCCGGCGCGATTGATGATCAATTGTGAAAGACATAAATAGACAGTAATACATCGCAAGCTTCCGTAATACAAATAATGAAATGTTCGATATTAAGACAATTCAGGAAAACCGATGGGACATATAAAAACCATTGCCGCAATAAATGCCGATTGCGCACACCATCTCATCGTTTCATCCGAAGAATGGAGAAAAGCTTTTGCGAAGCTGGGTACCCTCGTTGATGCCTGTATATGTCTAAAGTTCTTCAATGTCTGATTTGTCCGATGTGCATGCATGTTGATATACACAATAAAAACATGACACGTATCATTTCGGTACATATATTTCTTAAGTCGCTGATCGTCTACTGATACTGGAAAATGAAGGCTGGCTATACATTTATAAATACTGGGTTTACCAATCTTATTACAGGGTGTGTTGTTTCATTTCCAACACATAATGGACTCATATTAAGAAATCAAAGAATACTAAAATAACTGTACTTTATTAAGCTAGAGGGCAAACCAAGTAGAGGAAAACATTACAGGCACATCAAACTTTATTCTAAGATTATATGAGAAACAATCAATTATGTTCTTATACGCCTTGTTAAGTATCATATTATATTTTGATAAATAATCACCTAAAGAGTGCTTGTATAACCTATCTTTGTTCCATATACGAGCCATTGACAAAATTGAAACCTAACATGTTTGATGGAACATGATAACATCTCTTTGAATTTCTATAAATGCTCGCCGATTATGCTATGCATGATTATGAATCCTGTTACCAATTAAGGCTTCAAAGACAATGAAATTCTAAACGGCGATTTACGTTAAATGACGCATAATCATTGCGTTGATGCTAACGATCCAGTACCATCAAAGTAACTGTTATGTATGAGATCGAATATTAACAGGATTTGCATATTCCGTACGTGAATTTAAGTGGTGATTTCATATGATCAAGATTTGACTTCGGTTGACTTGTTTCCTGATTCCGTTTGATAAAGGTTCAATTTGTTTACATCTTGAATTAGCTGATTATCAGTTATGAAAATCGATAAGACGAAAATAGTGTAAATGGCCATTTACAACTGTATGTTTTGAGTTTTATGCTGGGCAAACGATGAGTTTAATCATGTATTTATACCTATTAAAAATTCTTTGCTCTGTTTTCGCCTTTTTTGTGTTTATGTCATGGTTTATGTATTTTCCTTTGTATTGTTATGGTTTAGAAGTAAATTTATGGTAAAATCGCATTCATTATTGATTTGAACATATTACATAAACACGTGTAATACGTATAAACGTACGCTTGCAAGGTAGTCAAATTAAAATTATTGTATCGATGGACTTTTTTAGTTATCCAGTTACCTTCATTTGTGCTACATGTTCCGTAATGTGTTGAAGAGTAGCATTACCGAACGGATCCCAAACTACATTAATGTCTTGCTAAATCATAATAGTACCTACATGCATGGATTATATGCAACTGCTTGATATGTATTTGAAAATGCAAATATATAAACATATTTGAAAAGGCTTATGAACATAATAAAACAAGCCAATGCTATATCGCACACCAGGAGAAACATTGAATTGAAGATTGAACGATGCAGTCGGGTTTCAATTCTAATAATTAACCGTGGAATGTACGACACATTACATTTTAATTAAAACTACTTGTATCATTACGTTTGGATTTTGTTATAATGACTATAAGACCAAACCGGTTTTCTCGAAAACGTTGTATCGATCAAAAACGGTAAATAGTACATACTAAATAGCCGATCATGATAAAAAGGGGTATATACTGGCAATGAAGTAAATATGATATGTTTTATTTTTTATGACAATACGAGAAATTAACGAAATAAGTATTTGGTGGAAAATCAATATGTGATGAACCCTGAGCTAATAAATCAAAGAGCAATTACTATATGCTTTAAATATTACACATAATTATAAATTTTTATTAGAATGCTTTATCAAGCTGTTTATTTAAAGTTGATCGACAAGTAATAATTAAGATTCGCAAACCATGTATAATAAGATCATAGAAATATATTTAAAACATGTCAACACAAACTAATACAACTGCAACGTAAAACGTAACTACTACGATTACCATAAATAACATATTTACTACACGGTGCTATTAACGTCAGTCAATATTTATTGTATCCGGATTTATTGGGATAGTGTGATATAGTTTAAAACATAATATAATTTTTTATTTAAAATTTTATTACCACAAAATGCGTTTGTGAAAAGCGTATTGCGTTCAAAACAAAATCAAAACACGCATTTAGGGCATGCCATATTCGGCATTTCATTACAACATTAACTATTTTTTTATAAAACAATTATGTACTGCATACGTTTGTCATTTATGGTGATTTGAATATCGCGTAGTGCATGTGAGCTATAAGCAATAAAATGCCCGTATAAATAATTGTTATGTTTTATTTCATATGCGGGAATACTATTTCCTATACTTCAATGTTGTGAAAAGCATGCTATTTGCACGGGCTTACATGATTATATTACATTTGTTAATTTTTTTATTCCTTTTTCAAAATATATATAATTTGATTAAATTACATGTTAACATCAAGATAACGTTATTCATTCGACATTATGAAGGCCAATATAGAATCTTACGGTTTTTCGAACTTGACATGTATCCGAATATACTCTAAAACCGTTTCCCTGTTTTAAACAGTATGTCTTAATTGTGTATTGAACACGATATTATATTGTCTTGCGCTACATAACGAAACGATATTGTTTCGCGTGCAATATCGTTGACGTTTTCATTGATGGTATTAGAGCAACGACTGAATCTGACATAGATAAATATAAGCCAGTAGAAAACAGACGATTGACTCTTGTGCGTGCTACACAACGTAAAAGCCATTTTTCGTTCATGAGATTTCTTACTATAACAACGATTCTAGAACTGATAAATAAGATTTGGGACGATTAAATACGATGTTATGGGACGATCCCGATAAACAAAGCGAATAACAACCCAGTGCATTGTTAAACGGGGTCATTTGATTTGTTTGTACATAAGTAAACGTATTTTCTCGCAAATGTTTAGACGCTATACACTGGCTTTGTGTTTGTATTTTTTTATTGCGAGTAATTTCATCAGTGGTGGTGGTAATGATTTTAGAACAATAAATTCAACTAAGCAAGACAAATCAAAATGCTCAAATACTGTAGGAATATACAATAAAAATCTGAGTATCACGGTTTTATTCTGGAAACTGCTAAAACCTGCAGATGCGAATACCGGTACTTTACTTGGGACACTCCCCTCATACCAGAAGGAGAACAAATAATGATTGCATACATTATACATATTGCTACAAGAACATCTTTGAGCACCACATTAGTGGTCGTACAAAAAGTTACAGCTTCTATAAAATTTCTAAATGTTAAGTTTTAAAAATCTTTGAAAGTGTTAATCCGCTGAAGCCAACATATAATTTGACTCTGTTCTACCCAATGTATACGATGGTTTATATCGTTATTGCGTTAAGCTTTAAGAATGTGTCTTTCAAAGACGTCCAGTGTTTAACTTTGGTTCAACTTTCTGGGTACCTCCACTTGTCTTTGACCGTTTTTGTCTTGTCATCACTGTTTAATGTTGTATTTTTACTATGTATACCACGTCACATGTATGCATATTTGCAGTGATCATTCATGTCCTCTGTGTATGTGTAGACCGGGTATATTGACGATCACTATAAAGACACTATCTCTTGCGGGATTCATTAAACAATCACTTAAGAGCTATGCGACATATAACATCACAAACAAGCTTTTCTGCAAAAAGCTATTAATGTGTAACCCGCGTCTACTCTCATCTATTTCAACAATAGTGTACATCAAATGTAAAATCCGCCATTGGCGCGACGTTGCGAGGCTATTATGCCGGATATTCATTTCTCAAGGGCGATCAGCTGTGGTTTGAACCAGACTATTTTAATCGGTGTCATCTTAAAGAATAATTGGTGTTAAATGGTGTAAAGGGTGATGTTCAAGGCGATCAGCTTTGGTTTGAACCAGACTGTGTGAATCGGTGTCATCTTAAAAAATAATGGCATAAATGGTTTAAAGGGTGATGTGGTTCCCGGGACGGTCATTTCTCAAGAAAACGTCTCTGTTAGTCATTTCATCAGCGTAATGCAGAAGTTCAAGATGACATTGTTTCCACGTTGAATTGAAATAATGAACGGACCGCCGAAATCCGAAAAGTAAGACACACGGATACATTTTTTAACAGACGCATTTACCAATATACTTAACAATGAAACATAGAGGGCTTTACTAATAAAATAACAAAAGTAACAAACTTGCATGACACATGCTTTTACTTAAAAAGACGTGATTTAAATGAAATGCACATATTCAGATCTGGTTTGAACAGCATTAATTTTTTTTAAGTCACGTTTTATATTGACATTCGAAACATTGTTTTTTTAATGGAAGTGTTGTATTGATTTTCAAGATGACAGACTTAGCAACAAATATATAACCTTAACATTTCAATTAAGCATGACCTTGCGTAAATAAATACAAAACATACCTCTTATAGAACATAGACTTCTTTATTAATTTCATTAACCAACTGATTTTAATATTGTTTAAAATTCATAAACAATATAATTATATATATAAATAAATAAATATATAAATATATATATATATATATATATATATATATATATATATATATATATATATATATATATATATATATATATATATATATATATATATATATATGTATATACATATATATATATAATTGTTAAACGTGTGTGCATTCCTCTTTAAAACAGAACTTGCTAAACTTTACCAAGTAAGTGGTTTCATCTTAACATATCGTATAATAACAGACAAATATGCCCTGGACAAAATTTCAGCATGACCATTCACAGGAATAACGCATATACATTATTTAGCATGACATGTGTTTCATGAACTCTGTCCATCTCTAAATTGATCTACATTCCTGTAAGGATCCGAGTCGATTACTCTTTTTTATCTTGACATAATTAAACAACACAAATATTAACAAATGGAAACAACTGTAAAGCAATGGAGAAAAGAATTATGTTTCTTGTGCACAACCAATCATCTTAATAAGATGTACCGGTCATTATATTTTAAGTTCATAACTTTGTATAGTTTTCAAGACATGCTCCGCATAAATCTTGAGCATATTACTTTACTAAAGAAACTTATTTTTAAAGTATTTGATACATGTGTATGGTTTATTTGCACTTAACGTTAACACAACTAATTATGACTATGTGTGAAATTTTAAGTTGATACGTTTAATATTCGCCCCGGATGAGAAATCAGATGTGGCAAATTGAAAGCATGAAACTCGTAAACCTCGAAAAAATGCATCGTGCGAACGGTATAATTATCGCTAAATATGCTCTTATTATAGTTATGTGCACGTTATATTAAAACCTTAAAATGGTTATTTTAATAGGATTCGAAAGCTGACATTATTTGTAGGTCGAAGTAGGTAATGCGGAGCATCAGAAACCAGTAATGCAAATTGTATAAGAGATCTATTTAACTGCATATAAGCCCCATGTGAAACGAATATGTTTGAATCGTCAGTTGAATATTGCAGATGTATTCCACTATGCTATATATGTAGTGATATACAGATGGTATTACATAAGTATAAACATAAATTTAGTTTTTACCTTACAATGTTATTAAAATCAAATGGCGAGCACAATGTTATGCCCCCAATGATTAACGATATGTTTACTCATGCCTAGGTTAACTTTATAGTTATCAAAATGCCACATGCAGTCAAACACGGAAAGTCTTCTGCGTTAGGACCGTGCGCCGTCGTGCCATCTTTCCCAGGGGTTTCGCTCATGTTGATAAGAATTTTTGTTGCTTATTGCCACCTATTTGGAATCCAAAGATATTCACTTTTCCGAGCGTCATGAAATACGATGAAATACATCTACCTGCTGCGCTATGATATATTTGTACCGGTACTTACACTGAATAGATGCACAAGTGTAGTTGCGACACCGCACGAGGTCAGAAACGGCCATATACATATTCTAAGTGCAGTTTCTTTACTGTAAAATAATTACATGAATTACTACCTATAAACATATTGGTATTTGTGTTATCAATGCTTAAAAAAACAGGTGAAATATTGGAATAAACCATTATATTATTACTTATATGCGTAGGCTAACAATTAATTAAGTTGTAATTAAAATAACAACATTGAGAGCGAAAATAATGTGGGTCTCCATCGCTCTAAGTGCATGTAACTTCTCTTCTACTGTTACAGCGCCAATAATTTTATTGCAAAATTGCTCGCATATGCCGCAAACGTCATCTCTCGGTTTTGCAAGTATAATTTACGGAACGCAATATAACCAGATGGTTTTGAAAGCAAAATTCCAACACACCGTACATATCTATCTTCACAAGCTGCGCTATATTGCGCACATAATTGCAACTATGTAATGGTTGATGTAAGTTTGACGATTAGATTGTTCTTTTTTCTCCTGGGGGCCGCTTTGCATGGCAGATCAATTTTTTCGGATAAGTTCATGATGAACTGAACAACCCAATTACCATAATAAAACGATAGTGCGTGCTTAGATTTTTTACCTCTGCTTCCGCACATAACAACTTTGAGTTTCTGTCTGCTTCAGTGCATTAGTGCATAAGTAAACAACAGCCGAACACGCTTTAAAAACATTAATTGTAAATTGTGTGCGTTCGTGGGAGCGTTTTTTTCTCTTCTTCGTGATAGAAGACGTATTAAAACAACTGCTTATAATTCCAAAAAGTAGCTATTCTTTATCATTCTTAGTCTTATCTTGCGCATTTCTTATATGGACGGATAAACCGAATCTGGTTTGAACTTGTTTTCGCAATGTCTGACAAATTCGCAACCATTTATGTATTAATCGACAGCTAACACTCATACTCAACCCGTTCATGTTCGCTAGCGCTGTTTGTGTTGAACTACTACTAATAGCACACTGATAAATTTTCAATATAAATACATCCAGAGAATTGTAGTTACAAATAAATATCTTTTAAAGTGCAACCTACCCAATACAAATCTATGTGATATGTGTAGTGAACATATTGAGACAATAGAACACCTTTTCTGGGAGTGTAAACATATTCAATCTCTATGGAATCAATTGACAACCTTTCTAGAGAAACAACAATTAAATGTTAAACTATCTCTCTTAGACATCAGTTTAGGGGTTAATACCTTCAAAATACAAGAGGTTAATAACGCTGTGAATTATATTAATGAAATATTTTATATTCAGCATTAAATACAGAAAACAAATACCTACAATGAACGGTTTTATATATTTTTTTAAACTGAAGATTCAAATTGAAAAAGAAATAGCCCTAAACAATGATACCCTTCATATATTTGAACACAAATGGAAACGCATTAATCTTTCATAACAATTCCAGTATGCTTTCTACCCACTTCATACAACTTATCCTTATTCATAATGTTTTCTTTTCTTTTCTGTTGAATCTTTTCTTTTGTTTCTTTTCGTTTGTAAAGAAGACATTAGCATATCTTGTATAACATGTTTGAACATTATTGTTAAATTATTGTTACATGGTATCAAATTGTTTTATGATATACATTGTATGTCTTGTATTTAATAAAAAAAAAGTTTACTACATGCCGATAGAACATTCGATAGAAATATGTTTTTGGTAAAAATTTCATCTAAGGTATTATTGTCGATATTACATCCAAACAGTAAGGAGTCACCATATGTTTTAAGAATTTTCTGGTAAAATAATTTTAATTTACTCGTTTTGGTATTATATAAATATATTTTAACCCAACTGCATTTGATTGCATTCAGGAATGAATCTATATCCGTCAGTCTGATACCTCCATATTCTACTGATTGAATTAATATAGTTATATAATCAATTATATATACATACGTTAGTATTTTGTAGAATAGATATAGTTATGTAATCAACTATTCATAGAAGTGAAACTAGAGTTTAACAAACATGTTAATTTTGAAACAAAAAATCACTTATATAATCACCTTCATTCCTTTTTTATTTGTAGTATCAGTATTATTTTATCGGCATGTAGGAGAGGTTCATATTTAACAAGCATGCTATTTTTTCTAATAATTTTGTAAATGATCTATATGAGAAACAATAATACTTACAAACACAGTGATATTGAATCAGACAGTGTAATTGTATTTTACATCCAAATTTCACTCAAAACTTCATATGAAAGCGAAAATGAAGTGAGAGTAAATATATTAATGAAGTGCTGCTACTTATAGTGTTAAATGAAAAATAAAAGAATGATTTTAGTTCTCCACTGTTTACACCTTCATACAAAAACAGAACAATACAGCTTGAGAATGTTAATGAAGACAAACAGATAATCTTTAGTTCAGTACTTCTAATACCTTCAACAATATATAAATGTATCTTAGTGGATACATTATCTAGCAATTTGTGACACTGAATGACCAGGTATTGAATTAAATTTTACAATAAAACGTTTTGTTTATATGTTAGAATATGTATAAAGACCATTGTTGCTATTTAAGATACTTTATACTGTTCATGTAACATGCATACATTGATGTATCAATATAAAATCGTACCGCTACCATGCATATAAAACACCGGATATTATGGCTCTATGGGTTCCTGTGTGGGCAGACCGGCGAAAAAAAACACATTCAAAAAACGATATGTCAATTTAAAAGTACTTCCCTTTAGTTCATTTTCTTCACTTGGAAGTGGTGTTCCCTAAAGAGTTATAAAAACCATTTAAAACAACACAACAATATGAACAAGAAATTCCGAAAACACGTTTAATTCCCTTAACCGAGTCGTTTGATAAATGTATAAGGTGTGACTTCTATTCTTTTTACAAAGTATTTTCGTGTAAAATTTTAACAAACAAAACGAAGTTACCAATGTTCACATCCATTCAAACGACTGCGACTTTGTGTTAAAAAGCTTCATCAATATAATTGTGTTTACGACTTTATGATTTGAGAAAATGATATAGGTGACATAGATCTAGATGATATAAAATTCAGTTTCACATCAACAAATTACCCCCTCCCCTTATAATTTTTTATAAAATATATACAGCACATATGTGTTCTTATGTTTAATAAAAATGGTTGTAGTCTTACCTTTAATGAGCTCTAGGCAAACGTAGGATACCTTTCATAAAGGTGAAGGTGACACTGATTTTAGTAAAATACGGTTAAATTAGACATACGTGTACACATATGCATCTTACTAATGACGAAAGGTAACGTGCATTTGAATATAACCTGATATTTTATAATGAATACATCAAATTATACTTAAGATTGTATACCCGATCATGCATGTCGTTATCGGTTTGTAAGCATATAATGCCAGCACCATTGTTCGGAAAACAAAAATAAACACATATGTTTATTGCGATGGCATTTCCCATGCCATTTCTTTAAAAGAAATGAAATATCTAACTGCAAAATTGAAATATTTTACATCAGGTTCACATAAATATGTTATCTAAGTCAAATATATACCAATTCAATTGCATTGCAAAGTCTTCTTTCTCTCCAAACGTCAAACCAAATTCAATGAAATGCTGAGCCGCTGCGAGGTGATAGGTTTCTTGTCGGAAACTCATATCACCCGGGAGACCAGTTACTGTCTGGCATGGACAGTGTAAATAATTGTTATCTTGAAGAATGATCGCCTTAAATGGTGGCGAGGATGATACGGTTCCCAGGATAGGCGTATGTCTGGAAAACATATCGATAATTTATTTTACAGCGTAACGATGGAGGTGTTAATTTAATGTGTCGAACATGTGATAGAGATACTATATAGCAAGAGGCAAGTGCAAAAGCGTTTTAAATGTTTAATCGCACTCCAGATACTACCGGGGTTGATTAAAATGACATTTCACATGGGATAATTATGTTTTATAAGAAGCAACTTTATGTTAGTAATTTCCTGACAATGCTTAGAGAATGATCAATCGCGGTTAATTGTCAATGTAAATTGTTCGGAAAGGTAATAATACAAGATCGTTCAAGAATAGGGTTATACCTGATCAATTCAAGTACAATCCTTAACAGGTGATGTTTGTTCATACACCAGAATAAAGTTTACAATATACAACACTAGGAAAACACAAAACTTACAACGTTGGATAAGTAGTATATATACAGCTTGACAAAGCGGATGAAAAACGGGTACTATTTTAAAAATGAAATATTAATTATATGCATCGGAACATACCTAACGCTGATTTAGTTAAAATCTACCACCAAGTATTCTCATCTTCCAAACATTAATTAAGATAAAGGAGATGCAGTTTATAAAAACACAACCTTGAAAAAGTATTGCGGGTGTGCAAGATTCATTGACATGTCATTCTCTATTTTTGCACTGTTTGTACAGGAATTTTTATGGAAAACGAACACCTGAAAAAAAAAGAATTAATAATAGACTTTAAGGCTGGATTATTATAGAGTGTAAACCAAGATTTTGCTGAAAAAGTTATCTGGAACTTTGCATGTATGTTGAGAGGAAATCGATTACATAATTTTAAATTTACTAGAGTACTTTTATATTGCACCACATAAAATGCTTTAAAACTATAATATTGAAGTGCACATATAAACTTTATTATAGATGGGTAGGTATTTCGTGTCAATCTCTTTCACATATGAAAGAGCTGTTGGTCATGCTGCTTTAAGTACATATAGATGCATGACACAATTTAGATTAAGCAAAATAAAACACTAGGTATTTGCCAAGAGTCAAATATATACGAGCAGTAAGAGCGTAATCGTGCACAGCGAGACTTACTCATGTAGAATTGAAACTCTTATTGCTTTCTTTCGAAATAATTTCATGTGTCCGATCTAATATGCAATATGCCCGGTGTTTTTTTTGCGGATTAATGTTCCGTTTTAGATCCATAATTAACGAATGCCTCAATATTTTCAAAAATTAACACCGGAATAATGTTCACCGACATTTTTTCATACAGATTGGATATAAATATTATAGAGCTTAACAAAAAATACATTAAGCCCTGTTCTCCCGGCACACGTGCTGGACACACAGGTGGTTAGCGTGTGGCTATGATCATAATTAGTGAAAACATCTTTTTGAATGATAAATAATCATATTAAAACGAAAAATCAAATTTTCTATATATAAAAAATCACTACCGTTTTATATATAACAAGGTATCCAACTCGAAATCATCCGAAAACGGGGTGCATCGTTTTGAGCAGCCATTACTAAATTAATTTTGCAGCGATTTTCATGACCCGGTCTTATTCAACGCAGAAATGAATTTCCTTTTAGGAAATGTATATATATTGTTATATTTCTACACATGCTGGGTCAAATTTTAAGAAATAAAGCTATACATAATTCGCTTGACCCAGTTGTTATCGATCAGACCGTATTTATGAATGAAATCTCCAGTTGTAAAGACACAACTCCGCATTGGAGCAATGAAATCACTCTTGTGTTTAAAATGTCAGTTGGTTGAAATGTATGTAAACAAAGGTTTGAAAATGCGCTGGACAGTTAGTTTTGATGCATAATTCTACGGCAAGCACGGTAAGAATGTTTTTTTCATACGTTTTATTGAATTATGGTATCGAGGTTCGTGAACTTTGCAGGGAAAATGCCCATTTCCCCGTGAAGATTTCAGTCATGAATACTGTCTGATCGATCACAGCTGGGTCACGCGAGTTGTGTGTCGTGTTATTTTTTAAAAGTTGACCCAGTATTTGTAAAAATATTGCAAGACATATACATTTCCAGAAAGGAAATTTATTTCTGCGTTGAATAAGACCAAGATCGTGAAAATCGCTGCAAAATTGATGAAGTAATGGCTGTTTAAAACGATGCATCCCGTTTTCGGATGATTTCGAGTTGGATACCTTGTTGAATATATATTTAACTTATTTTTTTTTAAGAAAAGTTGATTTTTCGTTATAATATGATTACTTATCATTCCAAAATATGTTTTCACTAACTAGTATTATAGCCACACGCTAACCACCTGTAGCTGGACACTTTTAAAAAACACTATACAAATTCAAGTACTTATGCACTTAATTGATTGTAAACAATGACGGTTGAAATCCGTGCGTGGGAATTTTTCTGGTAACCAAGAGCGACGTCAACGTTCATGACAAACCTGTTTATATGACATTTATTTATTGATTTTTTCCAACTTGATTGAAAATTATGTTTTATGATATTTTAATACATGTAGATGAAGTAGTTGTTTTCTCAACGAGGAGTACAATAGTTGTACAGTACTAGACACGAGTACTTGTAACTTTCAGGTTTCTCTGTATACCACAGACATTATATAGTCATAAAATGATAAATATGTGTTTATAGAAATTGTAATTATAGCATGGTTAACAGACTAGAGAAATCTGAAAGTTTCACGCACAGGTCTGTGGCAATGGGGGTTTGGGCTACTTTATAAATATGAGGTCGATATGCAATGCACATCGGTAGATTACGTCTACTGTAATTATTTGGACTAGGGAAGGGCCACAATTCCAACACATCAGCCCCGTTATGTTCTGAATAAAATACATGTATAATTTCTCGAGTGCCAATTGCATCTTACAAATATCAAAAACATTCACGGCAGTCAATTCATTGTGTAAACTTACTGGTCTTCATGACAATAATGAACGTATTTAGTTTAATGGAGATTATATAACGAAGGGAACTAATTCAGCTTATTCAGTTTACTAGTCAAAATGATTCGGATGTTTTCGCTTTTTTTTCCGAAAAGTAATTTATTCAACATACGGAAAATAAACGCGCGCCACCTGATGTCATAATTTAGTAACTTGCATTCTGCTTACTGCCTGTTGCTAACTGCCGTTGTTAATGACGCTTAGTGGCAAAACCGATTATGACTGGTTTCAGGAATAATGAACACACAAACATTGGATAGTCACCAAGCATGTTGAAACAATCATCAAGTATAACCGATAGAGAACAAGCATGTTGGAACTGTCATGAAGCATGTTAGAATAAACATCACGCATAATGTAAATATTATTCATGAATGATGTAATGTTGCAGCAATCATCAAGTATAAACGAATAGACAACAAGCATGTTGGAATTGTCATCAAGCAAATTAGAATAAGCATCAGTCATAATGTAAATATTCACCACGAATGATGTAACTTTTACCTATATATCCTTCCATAGACATGTGTTGTTACTAAAATAGACATAGAGATTTGAGCATTGGGAGTGACCTAATCATACTGTGCTTTAGCAGTATTACGGAATACCGTTAGTGCCATCGTGGTTACACATTAAAATCCAGAGGGCGAGAACGCGAGAACGCGATAGTACGATGGCGACAATGTGACAATACGATGATGACAGGGTGACAATACGATGGCGACAATGCGAGAACGCGATAATACGATGACGACAATCAGACAGTGCGATGACGACAGTGCGACAATACGATGGCGACAGTGAGATAGTACGATGGCGACAATACTACAGTTCGATAGTGCGATAATACGATGACGACAGTGCGAAAATACGATGACGACAGTGCGACAATACGATGGCGATAGCCGACAGTGCGATAGTACGATGGTGCCAATGCGATAACGCGATAGTATGATGGCGACAATTCGAAAATGCGATGGCGACAGTGCGACAATACGATGGCGACAATGCGATAGAACGATGGCGACATTGCGATGATACCACGGCGACAGTACGATATGACTATCGCATTGTCGCCCCCGTACTATCGCACTGCCGCCATTGTATTGTCGCACTGTCGCATTGTCGTCATCGTACTAGCGCGTTTTCGCAATCGTACGAACGCATTGTCGCCATCGTATTGTCGCACTGTCGTCATCGTACTTTCGCGTTCTCGCATTCTCGCCCTCTGGATTTTAATGAGTAACCACGGTGGCCCTAACGGTATTTTGTACAGTAAAGTGCGTAAAATCTGGTTTGGAATAACAATTTTTATGCCGAAAACAGATGTTGAAAACCCGACTTTGTTTTATAAGTAGTAGTCTAAATATACAATGAGTTTTCCGAGCATTAAATAAACATATTAAAATAAAATTCATGTTCGTATCAGTTGAAGTTCTTGTTAATAGTAGAAGCAAAGAACACAATAAAACGCTGATTGGGCTTACTAATTTGAGGCAAGAAAAAACACATCGCGCTATTATATATAACATATAACGCGCATCCGCAAAGTTCGAGCGCCCGTCTCGGGGCCGTCGTTTCCGGTGAAAGTTTCGCACAGGAGCTACCGAGTTTGGATATGAGACCACGAATCATGGCTTGACTTTATATATCAGTCAGCGTAGTACCTGACCAGACTGCGCGGTTGGACAAGCTAGGATGGACCAACTTCGGCCGCATATGACATAAGACCCATTTTAACATGACGCGGGTCATCTGACCTTTATAATGTGTATATAGCTTTGAATGGAATTTGCACATAGTTTTTGGCATGGACTTATTGTTATGTTAATGTGTTGCACGCTTTCAAAAGCAGAGGGCATATATAAGATCAATTATACTACGGAGTTCATTTTCTGTTGCAAAATGAAATGCAATAAAGATTGTTACTCCGCGGTGTGTACAGTATGACAGCGTTGTCTGTCTGCGATGCATTCATACTGGTTCTAAGCTGGCATACTCACCAATTGGACTCAACCATCTGCTCGAACAAGAAATGATAAGTTCTACTAGCATAAACCTTTAATTGTAACTCATTTTAAAAATATTCATGTTTTTTATATTATTTAATTTATTATTCAAAATTATAATAATTATTTCCTTTATTGTTGTTTTTCGCATTAAGAAACTTATTCGGCTTACGAAACTGAAAAATCCCATTGGAAAAAAATCCCATGGGTGAAAAAAACCCATGGGAGAAAAAATCCCATGGGATTTAAAAATCCCATGGGATTTTTTGTTTTTTTTTAAACACGACTAAACGCATTAAAATATCGTAGTTGTTCATCATTTCATAAAATATGATGTTTCTGAAAGTTTCATGAATAAATCTCTCAAAATAAGAAAAAAATCCCATGGGATTTTTTTCTCCCATTTTAAAATGGGATTTTTTTATTACTAAATATTTTTATATATAATTGGCATAAAACCAATATACAGTCCTTAAATAACGTTAAAATACTTGCAAACGCAAATAAAACACGTTTTTTAAAATGTTCAAAATCCCATGGGATTTTTCTCCCATTTGCAAATTATGGGAGAAAAAAAATCCCATGGGAGAAAAAATCCCATGGGAAAATCGAAAATCCCATGGGAAAATGCAAAAATCCCATGGGAACCCCAACTTTGCTTAAAAATTTCATAGTGAAGAAAACGCGTTTTTTGAGTGAAAATAACCAATTATTAATCAACGATAACACTTTTATCGCATACTATGTCTCAAAGTAGCAAATCTTTAAGAAAAAGGGTACTTAAGTTTGCGAAATTTCGGTTTCGCAAAGTTTTTCCGGTGGCCGTTACGTATGGTTCAATATATGTTTCAACAAAACATAATCGTTTTGGTGATATATTTATAATCCCTCAAATTAACTCCATAATTGTCCGCCAATAATGAACGTTATATATCAAAAGATATAATTGTACATAAAGCTATTAATAATGTTTATCAGGCTGATTTTGTAAGAGTATTTATGTTGTCCGAATAGTGAAAGTGTGCCCTTAAAGTGTCTCCGAAATGATTATCACGTTCATGACAGAGTTTGTCACAAAGTTTTCTCTTAAATATGAATTGGGTTGTCTATGGATTGATCAATTCACCATAATCATCGAGTGTGTATTGATTGGTCACCCTGTTTTACAAAATTTTCTCTATTTTTCCGAAACTCAGTAACCTTCCATTTAATACGTTGTAAAGTGTCAAATATAAAGCAGGTTACTGTTAAATATGTGCATGTTTAAAAGCGGATGTGTTTGTGTTCTCATCACTTGAAGACATTGCTTTATTTGCTCATCTTTATACTTAAAACGGGTTTTTAGCTCAACCTGATATCCGTTTAAAAATGTTTAGTAATCTACAAAATATAGGTTCCCATTATTAAATATTTACTCGTACAGAAAAAACAAACAGCGTACTTTTGTCAGCGTATCGCCTACACAATATAACTTTCATTATATTACTTATGATGTTTGCTACCACTTTAAGAACAAGTGCGGTTAATGAGCTTTTGTCATACACATTCGTCCTTCGATATTTACACTGTGGACCATCTAGAAGTCAACATTTTGACCGTGATTACATTCGGCATCAACAGGTCTTTTTAAAATTCCAGGGCAGAAATGGAAATGATCGACCCTCGTGTTCTGCTCTGTATTCTTACTCAACAAGTTTCCCATCAAATAATTAACTCCATAGATAAGTATTAACTGCATACCTGTAATACTTATATTACATCATAGACGTTCAAAATAAAACTGTGCTTATTGGCGTCGCTCTGGAGAGCGGCGACTAGTATGTAAGGCTTTTTTTTTTCGCTTATGGGAGGAGCAGTTATTTTACGGATCGATGTATATATTTTTGTTTTAAGAATATCTTGCATAGTGCTGATTTTTTTGGTAAATTAGTGTAAATAAGTACTGCATTTGTGCCTATTACATTTATTACAACATTTATTGCCAATAATGCAAAGCTAATTGTTTTAATTAATAACTGATCCACAACTTATCACAGAGGAAAGGTCACAGGACTGGGCAACTACGCGAAACTTTCTGGTTTTGTATAAAAACAAAACATAATCAAACTATATTTATTGTGTGTGTTGTCTAATTTGCTTATTAAGTGGATAATCAATGTAGTACGATATTTGACGACCTATCGCGCAAGCAAGTTTATTGGAAGGCGTAGTTGTACGAAAACATACAATGTATTAGTTTATTAATAGACATATAATAACGATCGCTATACACAACTTCACCAAATTGCAGTACATAAATGATGTCAGTCGGAATAGCTCAGTTGGGAGAGCGTTAGACTGAAGTTGTTTACGCAACAATCATCTAAAGGCCCCGGAACAGTTCGGCGGCTGACAATTGTTTTTTCAGTCAGGTTAATAAATATATTAAAGCTTTATTTTATGTAGATATTTTAAACTCCATTTTACTACCATTGGACATTTTTATTAAAATTAATGGATGCCGCGTGGTGACAACGTCAATTAAAATTTCTTACACACTAAAATATCTTATAAAAAATACACGTGTGTTTATATTAACAAATAAATGCAAACACCACATCTATTATTCATGTATTTTTATGGTTGTCTATCATAGGCCCTAAGTACTATCCCTACCACATATAGAGGGCGAAGCGCGACACGTATTATTGATTGTAACAATGAGTTGCGATAAAGGAAGCAGCCGCTTATCAAGAAGGAGCTGTGTCCCAGCAACCCGTGTCCATAGAGTCAAGCACTCCACGGAGTTTTTTTTAAGGACCACATATAGAGCGCGAAGCTATTACTATCCAGGTGGTATGAGCCCTTTAGCATTATCCGACCATTACGTCCATAGTTATCTTCCTTAGAATTTGTTCGAAGTCCAAAATTTTCATCCGATTGTTCCAAAACTTGCACAGGTTTTGTTTATCAATGAGGACCCAACCCAAACTCTATATGAGCAATATCGGACCAAAAGTACAGAATTATGTCTCTTTGAATTTCAAAAATAAAAGTGAAAACATGCTAGGTTAGGTGATTTCATCATATTCTTTCCAAACTTACAGTGTCTTCATATCAA
The DNA here is from genome assembly GCF_020536995.1 of Dreissena polymorpha. Lineage (NCBI taxonomy): Eukaryota > Metazoa > Mollusca > Bivalvia > Myida > Dreissenidae > Dreissena > Dreissena polymorpha. Next base: position 56,145,514 of record NC_068362.1, read on the forward strand.
TGAGCATTTTTACCTCATTTAAAATGAGAAATATCGGGACAATAAGTCCAGATTTGTTTTCTATTACATTTAACAAAATAAATAATTTCCACTTGTTTAAAATATTTCACATCCTTCGTCTGAATCTTTCTAAACTTGTTAAGTGTTTTATATCAGTATTTAATTTACTCGAACCCTATTGAAAATCATGATGAATATCGGAGATATAAATCTATTATGATCTTTTACTGAATTTCAAAGTATTGTGAAATGTAGCTTCATGCAATTTAAAGTTTTCATTATTTTTTTTTTTAACTTTCACATTGTTTTTATATCAATGAGTACTCAACCCCTATCGTAAATGAGCAACGTTAGCATAAGTTCAGAATCATCTCCCCTTGAAGTTGAGAAAAATATGAAATTACGCTTACAAGATGAAGCAGATTTTTAAAACCTACACAGTTCTGTTCCATTAATGAAAACTGCACACGGATGCCAATAAAATAAAGAAAACCAATGTAAATAAAATGAACTATGAAATATTTGGGGGTTACAACACAAAATCATAGATAATTGTTATTTGGGGGTTATAACGCAACATCATAAATCATAATGGTTATTTGGGGGTTATAACACAAAATTATAGATAATGGTTTTACCAGTATCTTTTTCTATTTTGTTTAATATAATCGGACAATATATTAATATTTACAGTAGAAAAAAATCCTTCCATGTAACTTCATTGAGTGCCTTTTACACTGAAATTTCCGACGCCCTTTGATGCTTTGCATCAATACGTATCGTGTACAGTACTTAATACGCGATAATAAACTGCAAAACATACATTTTGAAGCTTACGTCAAGATAACATGTTAAACCTGTAAACATAATGCATTCACGCAAATTTTGACAATTCCTTTAGGATTAGCGCCCCAATCATAAATCATGAGATTTCATTATGCTGGTAATAAAACATGTATTTTCTGCAACAGTGTACGACTCTATGAAATATTGGTACATTTAAATGTATAAAATGTCTTTTATGAATACTATTCAATATGCATGTTTATTGTGTTTTTACATCATATTTCGTATCTCATGCGAATCCTACGGATAACATTTAGGCAAAAGCACTTCAAAACAATTAGTTTTCAGGCAAATACTTATAGGGTGTAACTTATTGAGTAAACAGTAGAGGATGAGATATCAATTTGGCAAAACACACACTATTGTCGACACTGTTCACGGATATTGTAGTATTAAACGTTATGCGCTTTTGCAGGATATACTGTCGAAATCGGTGATAAACACTTCCAATGATTGGCTCAATACACGAAACTTCAAGCAATGTAAGTAATCTTGCTTGTCGAATGCAGCCCCTAAAGTTGTAATCAGTAAGGCATTTGTTATAATCTGTTGGTATGAAAACCTACAAGTTGCTCATCATCGCATAAACTGTATTGATCTAAAACTTAGGCCATGATTAATTAGTTGGCTATATTATTTGGCATTATGCTGTTTGTTGGTTATTATATTTACAAATGTTAGGTGTTCTCATGTGACTGTTTGTATTGTAAAACTCATCGGGTTACGTTCTGCAGAACATGGCAATGTTTTAGAGACATACAACTTGAATGACATTATAAGGATACTATGTGTTAATCCACAGTTGTATTTTATTCAAGGCTATTTATACCTTGCCTATACAATTATATAGGAAAATCAAAACAACAGCAACTCTGGATATGTAATGATACTTAACAATTGGATAACCGACATAGAACGTTGGAGGAAAATTGTTTAGTTATCATCAAAACCCATTGAGGCGAAAGCCTTACTCCACACATATCACAGATAAATAGCAAATATTATAACGTGCGAATAAAATGTGCATCCTAGCATCACTTTGTAACTAAAAAGCAAGACTAGATAATAAAGATTCGATCGGATTCCGTTTTAAATTCAGAATGTTTGAGATACACATGCCATATAAAACATTTTGAAGAAAGATGACAACGAATAAATATAGTGAACAAATATATTGAAACATGTGGATGCACATCATAATATGTAAAAAGAACAACTTTTATTGTATATATTTTATATCGCGCTAGATAATACATGTATAAAATCTTTAATAGCTATACTATAACTAAAAACCTACATGAAACTTATATTTGAATAATATGATCATGCGCAATTAATCATCAAATTATAAGAAATCTAAATTGGACAAAAGCGTAAAGTTCTCTATTATTAAACACACTGTTAATGCAAAATGTACTCTATTTGCCAACATGTAACAAATTAAGTATTTTCAAACGACAAATTATTACAATACTAACGCTTTATGTATGTTATGTTTGGCGATTGTATCGCCCTTTCATACGAGGATACTATGCTAAAAATGTAACTGTTGCGATGGTACTTGAAAAAAGGGTAAAAAACAAGAAAGCAGAAGAAAGCGAATGTTTATTGGATAAATATCAAGTAATTTATTCAGAATTAATACAATATTGGAATGTTTGATAAATCCATACTGTTATAAGCATTCATATATTTCGGCTGATCAAATTCATCAGATTATTATATACAACACAACAAATGTTGCTTTTAAATACCACAATATTTCACACTAACACAGGATAGATAATATGCGCTGTTCAGTTTATCCAAGCAAAATGAGAGTTATATTGGTTTATTTTGCGACATACGCAATGGAAATATTTCCAGAACTTCTCAAGAGTTTCCTGAGCAATCTTGATAGAGAGAAAGTGTGAAGTTATAAAACAGAACACAAATACCGCTATCATTCTCTGAAAAACGACAATCAATTCAACGGGTCCAGCTGATAAACGCCATGTTTTACTTTTTAACGAATGGCTACATTTACACGACAAAGCAGCAACATACATTCGTTTGTTATCACACACTGGTATGATTAACGATTTCTGCCATATCGCTTTGGCGGTTTATTTAGTGTGCAGAAAGACACCAAGAGAGTTAGAACTTAACTATTGTTTACTGAAGAGAACCTTTAACACTTACGCTAACTCTTCAACGAAGAACATGTGAGCTCGGTCAAAACACATGTGTTCAATATCATTATGAGCCTGATATTGCACAAAAATAGTAGAATATGTATGTCTTTAAGAAGCCATGTTCGTTACCTGTTACCTTTTTGCCATGATACAGCTTGAGGATTGGAAAGCCGTACGATGCCTACTTGAAGGAGACTAATATCCTGTGAATTATAACTTCCCGCAACAAAATGATTGTACTATTCGTTTAAGCTTAAATAAAAAGTGTTATATTTTATGCTTTCCGGTGGTGTATAGAGAAATACAAGTGAAATAAAACTGGTATTTCACTGTTTTAAACAGGAAAAATAACAGTGAAAAATATCGATATTGTTCACTGTTTTATTGTGAAATGACGTCATTTTTTCAACGAAATGCCGTCATAAATCCAGCGAAATGATCTAGTTAAACTCTTTAACAATGTAAATAAATGGTAAAAAAAACATAAAATAAAAAGAAAATTTGTTGGATTCAATGGAATCTCGATTTTAACTCACTCGTGAACATATTAAATTATATGATCAATCGTGAAAATATTAAATTATATGATCGCTCGTGAAATAAAATCGATATTCCACCGAATCCATCAAATATTCTCTATGTAATCGTCTGTAGGGGATTTAGCGTGGTGAGATATACGTTGACGGGACTCTGCAAGTATTAAATGCATATGTTCTTGTATTATATTGATGCATTTATTCGCAAATAACACATTTATAACGTTTTGAAAGTAAGAACCTTGCTTTCGTCTACACAGACTCGTCGTGTTGACGTTTGACTCCTGGATTGAATTTGCCGGCACGTGACCACGAGATATGTAACACACGGAAATCGTACTTCGTTCCTTGAACATTGTCATCAACATAAATGTTTTGTTTCGGATAAATTAACAGACGATGAGTATTATCTGTGAGCAATCAGAAATACAGGTATTAAAACGCCGGTTTTATAAACCATATTCATAAGATACTGTCGTATTCTAAGATTGTTGTACAGTAATATTAACTTGGTGCAAAATGATCTAGAAAGTATTTGATGTTTATTAACGAAACCAAATTCATACGTCGATACACAGTATTACTATTACGTTATTATCTTGTTAATACGTATAATAGTCTCATATAATAATCACAGTTGTCTGATTTTAATAATCCGAATCAAATCAAATTTGAAATAAATTAAGTTCATTTTTTTATTATGGAGTAAATATATAATTATTTAATGTCGGTTATTCCTTTCTGATATATCTTGTTACAATGTTAGCTAATAAATGTTAATGCTCTATGCGTTGTTCGTTAAATAACAATCATTTTTGCATCTTTAAACGTATGTTTGCACAATATAAGAAATATGTAACTGAGTTTATCAGGGACCAAGTGAGCAATATGAATACGATAAAATACGTGTTTACTTACACAAATGCGGTTAGTTTGAATAATTTCCACATTAACGTTAGGTTATTACCCATTTACAATCGCGCTATGTATGTTCCTACTTGAGCAAATTATGTCACGCTTATTCACCGAGGGAACACACATGTCCTGTATGTGGCCTCAATGTACAGCATATTACAATACGCAGTGTATGCATGGCTTCAAAATGCAACCTGCTTTTATTGTTTCTTCTGCAGAGGTGTATACATCATGTCTAGTGATGCTGGGAAAATACCCAGCGGGCCTATTATTCCTGATTTAAAAATGGTAAACATAACACATAATTATAATAGAATGAGTCTTCGTGGCTTTCCACCATAGGTTAAGCCAATAGGCTTTTTAAAATCTAATAAGCAATTAAAGAAATATATATAACACGTTTGATAAGTATGATCAAGTATAAACAAGCATAACCATATATTTTATTTCAAATAATAAAATGCAGCTTAACAACAGATTCTTATCTCTTATATACACCTCTTATACTGTTTTCATTGTGCATTTGATCAGAGTTGCTAGACATGTTACAAAAGATGTTGGCGCGTTCATATTTCTAAATATTTAAAATTGAAATGCTATTTTGTACAATTCTGTTTTGCATTAAACGCTGACTTTGTATGGCAGAATATAGTTGCGTAGTGCTGGGTCCTCTCTATGAGGCAACACATTTGATATTGTCAATTGTGTTGTGATGTACTATCACAAATGTAACATTGCTACTTGTGACCTTAATTAGTATGAAAGGGATACTTCAAATACAATGATTTATGGCTTTATATCACTTAATAAGCGGTTATGAAATTAGTATGCTGTTATCTGTCCACAGGAACGATTTGGCAATCAGAAACCTTACGCTGCCTAATTGAAAGAGGCTAATGTACCGTCTGGTAATAAATCCATTTACGACATGGATTGGAGAGAATATAGATAGAAATATAATGACTTCTCTTATAGTGTATTTTCATTTCGACAGGAAACTATATCAGGAGACAATTTTTATTATCGGAAGAGCCTCACTATTGAATTACAGATTAAATTTTCATTTAATATAACTATTATGTAAGAAAAACACAAATTAACAATAACTTTCTTCATCACATCAATATCATGTTACAAATAATTTCGTTTGGTGATTCTTAGTATGCCGGCAATTACAAGCATATCACTTACAAGAGATGCAAACGGGTCGGGCTGTGTGTATTGGCAGTGAATACCTAAATCGTAATATCTTTAGTTTTGAAAACAGTATTACAACCATCTTTTAAAATAAATTACATTGATATATACGTATTGTATCATCAAACTATCACTTGATAAGTGTTTTCATAAAAAAAATATCAATATTGAAAAAAGTGTGACTGTATGCAATAAGGAACAAATACCGTTATTAATTTCGAAGGCAACACGTTTGTTTTGCTTTGAATAATATATACTTTAAATGAATGACGACTTAATTTTATTTATCAGCAGTCAGATTTTTATCTAACGTACACCCATGTGTTTACAACATAACCATACCGTAAAAAATGGTTATACACAGCAGCGGGAAATATAAATCACAGTTGCACGTTATCCCATCTTCAGTTTTCGAAAATTAACGTTAATATGTGCTGTGCAGTATATGTTTTGGAATATGTATATGAACCTTGATCATCAAAAACAACCGATATGTTTGTGGCATACCCTTTTAGTGTTAAACAGTTTGTTTGTTTATTAAGATAGACAATAAAAGGTTTTTTTAAGTTCTTAGTTCGGTTAATCACTGACAATGCACGACATTTGTTTGAATATTTAACTGAATGATACTAGGACACTTCAGTTTGTTAATCAAAGACGAGATGTAGTTGTTTAGTGCAACCGTTCGATTTCATGAGGATTCAAAAAGCTTCAAAGTGGTTTTTGTTGTTATTTCTAGTTATTGGCTGGTACATTTTTAATTTCTAAGTATCGATTATTCATTAAAACGAATACTTCTAAGCCGTTTATCGATGTCTTTTGTTTCGCAATAAGTTGGTGTCCATTCCGCAATAGTTACATATATCGACTCAATATGAATATTGGAAACCACATTTTGAAAACGGAAATTGTTGGGCATGGTCAAATTTTAATAGCAAGTCGCTAAGTATGGTTATGCAAACCGCGTTAAACGTCTGCGCGGAAACACAGATGCTTGCGTGTGCATTATATCAAAATGGTTTGTGAAAACTTTAAGGGAAGGGGACTGGATACATGGTAACAGTTAAATTTAAAATACTTTTTCCTTTTGTTTGTAAGTTACTTGTAGTTTTGTTGATGATATTGTCATTTATATGACAATATGATGATGGGTGCCATGCGTTGTAAGAGGAATATTGATGCCGAGTTATGTTAAGTTATTGTTTCAAGAAAAAATTATGATATGTACATAATTTGTTTTGCATTTCATGGAGTTAAACACGTGGCGTTTCCATGCAATTCTTATTTCTTCTTAATTATTACGGAATGTCTTCGTAAGTTCTTCAGACTTTCAAATATTCAAAACAGTGCATGTAAATGCATAAACATTTGTGCACATTTATGAGAAAATCAATCCCTCATTTGCAATTAATACAATAAGTATGAGACTAATACGTATGTGTAAAACAAAAACGTTTACTCAACATTTATTGACCTCGCATAGGATTCTATTTGATCTAAGTCATATGTACGTATGTTTTATCTTTCATAAAATGCAGAAATCAGTTAACACACTTATTTTATCATCCAGAATGTTATATTTCACAAATGAATCGCTTTCAGAAACACGTGTACTTGAAGAGCGCTTTTTTAGTATTAATTCAAAGATAATTTGTTTAATGTCTTCTCAAAGCAGAAACTGTTAACATATGGTAGCTTCATTTCCAACAATGTAAACGTGTATGTCCGTGTATATAGTCTTAATACAACACAAGTTTTAATATGTAAAAAATGTTTTATTATTGAAGTGCGTGCTGAACACAAAAAATAAATAAGGACACTTATGTTATAACAATATCTTAGTCCTATACAAACGGCCACCGGAAAATCTTTGCGAAACCGAAATTTCGCAAACTTAAGTACCCTTTTTCTTGAAGGTTTGCTTATTTGTGATTAAGTATAAGATAAAAGTCTAACTTGTGATTAATAATTGGTTATTTTTGCTTGTTAAATGCGTTTTCTTCACTATGAACTTTATTTGCAAAGTTGGGGTTCCCATGGGATTTTTGTAATATCCCATGGGATTTTTCATTATCCCATGGGAATTTTGGTTTTTCCCATGGGTTTTTTCTCCAGCTTTTTTTCATGGGAGAAAAAATCCCATGGGATTTTCAAAAACATAAAACACGTTCTTTTGTGCTTAGTTATCGATTTTAAGCATTGTTAAAGCATTTGTGCTTATTTTCGTTCAATTTACTTTGATAGAAAAAAAATCCCATTTTTTTATGGGAAAAAAAAATCCCATGGGATTTTTTTCTGATTTTTAGAGATTTATTCATGTAACCTTCAGAAACACTACCTTTTAACAAATGATGAGCATTTCTCGCGATTTCAACGCGTTATATCGTGTTTTAAAATAATAAAAAAATCCCATGGGATTTTTTTCCCATGGGATTTTTTTGTCCCATGGGATTTTTTTCCCATGGGATTTTTTTTTCCAATGGGATTTTTTTTAAGGTATAAGTTTCTAAAAGCTATATAATAATAATAATTATAATAATAATAATAATATTAATAATAATAATAATAATAATAATAATAATAATAATAATAATAATAATAATAATAATAATAATAATCGTGCTCAATATGATGAATTTGTACTTTTAAGCGACTAACATTTTTATTCGAGCCGATCGTCGAGTCCGAATGGTGAGTATAAGAGCAATTTACCAGTACAAATAAATCTCACTTGTGAAGAGAACGCTACCGTACTATAAAATAATCTTGATAATAAGTCATATCATTTCTCGACAGAAAATGAAAACAGTATCCATATTGATGTCAGCAATGTCCCCTGCTATGATAAATATTGACAAAATGAAAAACCTTGACAATAATTCCGTGTCGAATACGCATTAGATTATAGCAATCAAATTCATATAAGCATTGATAAGATAATTTGCGAAAATGGGTCTTATGTCAAATACGGCAAGCGTAGCTCCATTCCATAATGTCCGGTATTAAGTCACGTCAAGTTTCGTGGTCGAATTATAGCATAATAATCATTTTCACATTACGCGAATCATATGAGTTTCCCTACATATATTGTGTTAAAATTTATGTTACACTAATGTGCGATGATGAAAAGGGGATTTCGGTAATTCTACATTCGCCCGCCTAGTACCGAAATCCCCATATTTACGCCTTAAAGGGTCAATAGGTCATCGGTATGAATGGTTTTTGACTTCACATGAATGTAAAGGTGCACAAAAAATGATATTAATTTTAATTATTAAGCACTCTTGACAGCATTAAGTTGCCTCTCAATGGGGATTTCGGTAATTCAACACTAGAACTTAAACGCGCGCCGGTACCGAAATCCTGATGTACAAACCTTCAAGTGTCAACAAAATTATTATAGTGTTTTTTTTCATTAGCAACCAGTGACATGTATTATCTCCCATTCGGTTACTTCTTTTGGAAAATAATTAGCGGGGATTTCGGTACTGCTACATTCGTACGCCCAGAGCCGAAATCACCCATGTTTACGCCAATCCCCCATATTACGCCTTAAAGGGTCTAAATGTCATTATGTTTGGGTTTTGGCTTTGCATTAATGTTGATTTGTACACAATCATATTAGTGTTAATCATTTAAACACTCTAATCAGAATATTTTTTCCATTATTAAATAGTTTATTAATGTGAAAAATGTGTAAACGAATGTAAAAAAGGTAAAATGTACATTTAAAACATTGGTTACACAAAAGTATATGTAAATATAACATGACATAGTAATAATAAGTCTTCAGAAAGTATTCTCCAAACAAATCTGATGAAACAAATGATATCGTACTACCTTATTTACAATATGCTATACACTTTTGCAATTTAGTTATCAATGTTTAATCAAAGCATAAATCAGGATAATATGTTGCCTCTTAGCGGGGATTTCGGTAATTCTTAACAAGCACATAAACCCGCGCCGGTACCGAAATCCCCGCTGTACAAACCTTCAAGTGTAAAAAAATACTGATTTAGGTTTAAATAAAGGGAACAATAGTATTTTTGGCCACCAAAAAGCACTTCCGCGTCAACAAAACGATTGAAATTATGTCAGAAACCCAGCTTTTCATTGTATATATTGCAATACACCATCGGCCGCCGAGAGCGGAATACTGCGCTTGGCCGCTAAACAATGTGGATTGCATCAAATTAAATGTCAATTTTCGATTTTATTACAAAAATAAACACTGCCTTTTTATAAATATGTCAAGCACGTACACTTAACAAAAAAATCGATATATCTTTATGTAATGTAGAAAAGTAAAGCGCTTTATATATAACAATGTTTTATAATGTCTCTCTGGTTGAGAAAAAAAACTAAACAAAACCATGTAGAACATATATGTTTTCATAATTAAAAAAAAAATATTTAATGATGCACGTGATGTTTTATAATTGATATAAGTTCACGTGTCATTGAACGAGTTAAGGGAGAGATGCGAATTAAATTACACATAATTAAAAAATGATACTATACTGTCAGCTTGATTTATAAATTGTGTTCCATCGCGCCAATATATTCATTGTTCCATGAAATTGTGTATAAAAGCAAAACGATTGAAATCATGTCAGAAATCCTGCTTTTCACATGAAATGATCTTTAACACTTTATTTATTCCAATCAGGTAATTAATAATAATAGGGGAAGTCTATACTGTGTATTAGAAACTTGTTGTGGTGATCCCTATCTTATCCGCTCAATACACATCCACCTGGCTACTGTACAGAAAAAATTAGATTTACTTCCAAAATAACTGATTTCATGAATTGCTAACTTGTTGTCTACATTTTAAATTAACAACGATAATGGATCAACATCACCGTTGCACAATTATTAAGTTCACAGTAATCTGTACTTTAAATAGATAGCCTAATTAAAGACGGTGCTAATAAAGAACAAAGCGTGAATGTGGATATTAAGAAATTAGATCCTTTTTTGCATGACACTGGCAGTATATCATTTTATCTTATATAAATAAGCCACATTTAAGACATGGATAAAATTAAAATAAGACACATTTGCATCTTTCATTTCTTGAAAAAAAAATAAGCACGCAGTCACATATAAATAAGATACATTGAAGACACAGAAAAAAATAAATAAGACACATTTGCATCTTTCACTAAATTTTCTTAAAAAAACATGTGAAACTGAAGAAAAACATTTATTACTGACACATTATTCTAAAAGTCGACTGACAACTTAAGTTCAAAGAAGGATTTACAATTAAATAAGATCCATTTTCGCATGATGCTGGTTGTAGAGCAAGCAATACATTTCTTACTGACACATTATTCTAAAAGTCGACAGGCAACATAAATTCAAAGAGGGAACCACAATTAAATAAGATCAATTTTCGCATGATACTGGTTGTATAGCAAGTAGTCACATATTAATTACAGCTTGCATTAGTTGCAATAATTTTGTTAAGTGCGCGTGCTTCTGAACGTTGCGTTAAGCGAGAGTGTTGTCATTTTGTTAGTTTTATATTTTGGTATTATGTATGATTTTTGCTTGTTTTGAATTTGAAATAAACGCTTTCTGGCAAATAAGCATCGTCTTAATTTTAATACAAATAATGAACATTTGACATACAAAATGTCCAATAACATACCGGCAATAACATTATATATATATGTTAATTTCTGTGCATGTTTATACCGAAATTATAGCCGACATCGGCAGTTAGGGAAATTTAGTGACACACTTTAACACATCAAACATGCATGATAGTTCTTTTTTCATATGATATTCCCCTGGTTGCTTACCGGTGTATTGGTGCAGTTGATAACCCCGCCGGGACTACAGTAGGGTGCTAATACACACGTGTATCGTGTTCAATACAATCGTCTTAATTTTAATACAAATAATGAACATTTGACATACAAAATGTCCAATAACATATCGGCATTAACATTATATATATGTTAATTTCTTTGCATATTTATACCGAAATTATAGCCGACATCGGCAGTTAGGGAAATTTTGTGACACACTTTAACAAATCAAACATGCATGATAGTTCTTTTTTCATATGATATTCCCCTGGTTGCTTACCGGTGTATTGGTGCAGTTGATAACCCCGCCGGGACTACAGTAGGGTGCTAATACACACGTGTATCGTGTTCAATACCCGATCCATGCTACAACGTGTAAGAACGGGAATTTCGGTAATTCTACCTTTTTAAGCTTGCGCACCTCTAATGGGCACATATCCAAATATAATTTAATTAATTATTTTCCTAATCAGCATCATTTCACTAAACTACATGCAAATTTGTAGGTAGCTTTCCATGCTTAAAAAAAAATAAACCGATTTTTTCAAAACCACCCTCACGCTCGGCTTTTGTCCAGTTTATTTTCACCCCTGGGGTATATAAAAGTTCCATAATTCATTCAAATTTCCAAATATGGGCATGCAGTTGGTGTGTACAGATGCAGTAAAGGTGTTTAAAGTTTAAACAAGATGAAATAAGTATTCTTTTACAGACATTTATTTTTTACAAATTTTAATCTATGGAATAGCGCCATGAAATGTAAGTGATTTCAGCCAAGTAAAAATTGGGTCGGTTAAAAACAAAGTGTCATAAAATTCAAAATAGTATCATTTAAGTTATATTTTAAATTAAGTTTTTATAGAAACACTATATACAGCAAAAATACCAAAAAATAGACAGATTTACCGTTTACTTTTTGAAATAAAAATAAAAATGCAACATGCATCATTCGTATTTTCAGCAGTAAATTAATCAATTTAGCCATAACGTTGTTTTAATTTTAAAATTGAAGGATGTGCATACAATTTTCAACATATTTAACAATAAACATAGCTTATGTGCTATATTAAATCAAATTACGTTAGAAAAGAAATAAAACGCGTCGCAAAAAGTATGCGATGTCGGCAGGAATCGAACCTGCGCGGGAAAATCCCAAAAGATTACACTTTCATCGCCTTACCCACTCGGCCACGACAACTTTACATCTGTGTAACCTTAAATTAGATATATATAAGTAAACAGGTAAAAAGGCTCGCTCGATCTTTGAAGAAATCGCGAAATCGTATTTTTCAGATGATAATTGGATCAAAGTCAATATTTATAGTGAAAATAATGTAATCTAAATGAATAAGTTAAACATATATCAAAATTCGAAGTTTGAAAAAAATAAAATGCATCTCTCGGAAATAAGCGATCATTGAAGATCGGCAATGGCTTATGTATGAAGTGAAAGGACAGTTGAAAGTTTCCATTTTGCACGTTAATGATTATGATAATATGGTGACAAAGGCAGCAGTCCTATGTAGTATTGTGTTTGACCGGAGAGTAGCGTGATCTGTGTCGGTGTTGGGCGCTCTGAGGGCGCAATCCGGCTACATAGGTACATAGAAACCTCTTGTGGCTATAGTCCATGGATCGGGTTCGGCAGACAGGGAACATGTAAATTTTTATATGTATGTTTTATATCTTAATTACCTAAACGTATATTTATCCTGGTTACTTATTTACTGAGGTATGAGTTAGTCGCAATGATTGTAGATACGTTGTACTATATTTAGTAAGTATTTGGAGGACGAGTGGCACGGGCACGCGCTTTATTATCACTTATGCAAGGAACGCGTTTTGTTTATATACGTATTTTTGATATTCCGATAGGCTTAAGGGAGGTAACTTATTCAAGTAAAACGCGATATTTTTTGCAATGCCTTTTTATAACTCTTGTTTAATTAATTACATACGAATATAGAGCTAAATTTAAGATGATTTTTACCAGAAAAAAATTTCGGAGAAAGATATATTGAGATTTTGATATTCCATAGAATGCGAGTCTCCATATATATTTTCTATTGCAGGGGAGGTAATTTAAAATTTTTAAAGTCTCCGAATTGGTCTTTGTTGTATCTATTTACGTTTATTTTCAAGCTTATGGCGATTAAAAAATTAATTATTAGTAGTATATGCTCACATGGATATTGGTACGGATATATCGTGTTCATATAACTGTTACTACATCCATTTCATTCATCATTCAGGTCGGGCTACACAAATCTCGTGAAGAGGCCAGTAGGACCTGTAAACAAACTCTCATACACACACTCTTCACTCATCGTGGCGCTCTCGCATGTCTGAGGCGATATAAAAGATCGATGTCATATATAATACTGTATTCGCTGGTATTTTCGGTTGATATGTTTGATTGCTTAGGACGCAATGAATATAGTGTATTTATATTTAATCGAAGTGAGC